>NC_089197.1:3216979-3426979 GCF_963930695.1 Labrus bergylta
GTTCATACACATTCATACTCTGCTGGTTCAAGGGATACTTCACCCGTTGAAACATGAATCTGTATTGACATTGGGTCATAAATGTAGGAGAAATGTGAAATACATTTTGAAGTTGGTGCCTTTTTGTCTGAGAAAAGGCAGAAAGTGTCTTTTTGGCTCATGTTGATGAAAAACAACAACTCCCAGAATGCACAGCACCGCAGGCCACTCCCACTAAGGTCCTCGATTTACAGACATATTTCCTTCAACACATACGGCCGTTTCCTCAACTGATTCGGAGATTTCTTCCAGAAGGAATTAGCATCTTGGAAATTCCTGTCAGAAAACAGACTCTATATCTGTGTCTATAGGCAAACAGTGAGAGCACTGACACTACCAGCCCGCCCCAGCTCGAGCCGGCCCCGGCGCCTCGTCCCCACCGCCTGTCGGCAGCAGCCGCCTCATCATCATGTTGCGGCTTGTAGAGATAGCCACGAACATCCGATTCGAGCACAAGACCTTCAAATTCCCCTTCATCCATATCAGCTTAAAGTTGAAACATACTTTAATCATACTTTCGTTCTTCTCATCTTTCTCCACAGAGCCTGTTAGCATAGCTTCCAAGCAAGATGGCGGACGTTGAGTTTTGATTCTGGGAGTGAGGTCCCACCCACTGATCTGTGATTGGTCTGTAGCTTCAGTGGGTCTTGCACATCAGACATGTGGCTGCAGAAGCTGGGGATCGAACCCCCGACCTTCTGGTTGAGAGACAACAGACTCTGAATGTGTGAATGACTACTTCATACTCTTTTTTGCTCTCCTGTTTGTTCTTTTCAAATCTGTTGTTGATACTGTGAATTACACAAAGTGATGCTATGAAGTCAGAAGTCCTGCCTGGATGTTCTGGACAGCTTCTGGGCAAATTGCTTTAAAAAAAAAATTAGTAATATCAAGTCATGTGCATTATGTTAGGATGAAGGCAGACATGTCAGAGCTGGAGTCATAAATCTTAAAACATATGAAAGTAAAACTCTTCTCATGTCACCCTCAAAGGTAAATCTGAAGGAGGTAAAGAAAGTATGTTTTCTGGTTCCATTTTTATGGGGACCATATTCTGCTTTTTCTGGTTTTATCTGCTCTTTAATGTGTTTTTCAAGTGTCCTGTGCATGTTTAGATACATCTATGTGCAAAAATCCAAAGTCCGTGGAAACGCAGCTTCTCCTAAATCCTCCTGTTAGCTGTAGCATTAGCTGCATGTAACGCTCGGTTCTAGCCCCCCTCGATAAAAATGTGTCAGTCCAACGTCATTGTCAGTGTGATATCACTGATCTAAGCCCATTGGCTCGTTGTGGCAAGCCCAGCAGCTCATGCTGCACGCCCATTAACTTCTGTAGCACGCCCACGATATGCCGTAGCCTGCGGTAGCACAGTAGTGCTAAGGTGCTAATGTTTATGCTCCCCTCGGAGCCAAAGTGGCTGCATTCCCAATATGGTAAAAGGGGCGTGACATTTCCCAGAACCGTGCTGAGCGACTGACCAATCACGACAGAGCCGACAGGCCGACCAATCAGATCAGACTTGGCACACGTGGGGACTCTGAACGTGGGCACTACAGAGCCTTAGAGAGAGAGTCGGTGCATGGAGCGGCAGTTCATGAAAACAGACACTTTTTTAGAACTTTAGCTATTGTGAACATACTTTAGTAGGTACATAGATTAAATATATGAACCCCAAAAAGGGCATAACATGTCAATAGTTCCTTATCTCAACTGTTTCAGATCCAAAATGTAAACTTACACTTTTTGTGAAATAAAATTATTTTTATTTTATTTTTTATCTGTTTATTTGTTTTAGTTTTATTTATTGTGCTGTGTCTGTAGGTTTTATTTTGTGTGCATATGTGTGTATATATAAATATATATATATATATATATATATATATATATATATATATATATGTATATATGTGTGTGTGTACATGCATATCATAATTTCATTCAGTAATTTTGTCTTTGTTTCAAATTTTATGTATATTTTTCCTCATCAAGGCAATGTCGATCTGTAAATAGTTTGTATGTTTGATGATGCTGTCTTAGGCTTCTGTCATTGAAGCTCATGGGTTTAAGCATCTTATATCAAATTTCAAAAAAAAGTTGATCACAAAAAAATATTGTCAATTAAAAACAATTGATTTATAACCCCGGACTCCCCGCTCCTCTTAAA
This sequence comes from Labrus bergylta, assembly GCF_963930695.1. Lineage (NCBI taxonomy): Eukaryota > Metazoa > Chordata > Actinopteri > Labriformes > Labridae > Labrus > Labrus bergylta. The sequence continues at coordinate 3,219,183 of NC_089197.1, forward strand.
TGTGACTTTCTCCTCTACACCCCCGCCCTGTACAGCCAGCGGAGTCCTTACATAAGATCGTGTGTATTGGTAAATGTCTCAGCCCAACCTCACGCGGCCCCCGTTCAACCCAAACAACATGAGGCCGGCGCTGATGAAACCCACTGAAAACGGCTCATATGCTCTACTGAATCAAGCCCTCTCCCCAGAGGCAAATTCATCATCTCCATCCCCGCTGGAGCGCTAACGTCGCCTCCTCTCCTCCTCTCCTCGCCAGACCTTTGCTCACCAATTCAATTAAGTCGGGCTCAATCAGAGCGTCACGGCACGCGTCACAGCCGAAGGTGAAGGTAAGGTGAGCTCCTAAAGTAAGACTGTTTGAGAAGTCAGGGACGAGAGCTGGAGCTAGGCTGGACAAGATGTGGGATTTATGTGACAGGCTGCCTGAAGATGTTAGCATTTCTGGGCGTCACGGACCTCGTCAAGGCAATGGCCTCCTCGCCACGTGACACACACAGCTGCACAGAGGCTGCCCCCCCTCAACACACACCACACACACACACACACACACACACACACACACACACACACACACACACACACACACACACACACACACACACACACACACACACACACACACACACACACACACACACACAGCTCCGTCACAGCTTGTCCCCGATAACCATGAGACCTGTCACAGTCCAACACGACACACCTGGCTGACACATCACAGGAAACTCAGCAGATATAAAAACATCAGAGTCAGATAAAATGCATTTTGTTTAATCTGGCTGCATAATCAAAAAAAATGCAAACTAGAGTTGTCACGATACCAGAATATTCAACTCTGATATGATGCAAGTCAAAATCTAATAATATCAAAACACCTTTTTCAAAACAACGTCAACAAAAATAGAAGTCCAAGGCATGAAGAATTGGGATATTTAATATTTAATACAGAGTCCATCCTGCTACTATGGATGATACATTTCTGGGACGCCAACAATGACCCTCTCCCTACGTCCATATCTACTGTGCAGCTCGGAGGTCATAATCGACCCATGCTGCAAGGATATGACGTCATGGCAATCAGCTTCCTTGTTTCAGCACGGTTGCCTTCAAATCTCCAGCAGTTCACCTCTTCAAGTGGACTCGGGCACAGCCGGTGTTCACACTGAACCGGACTTTGGGGTCAAGTGTACTTGGATCTGAGGAAGGGTCCCTAAAGTGAAACCACCCTCAGAACCTGATATAATCAAAACGGAAGATGTTTTAAATAAAAGTGTGCATCTTAGATTTCCTGTCCAGTGAAGCGGAACAATCACCACTGCAAGACTGAAAAATGCTAATGACACCCCGAAGGTCAGGGGTTCGATACCCAGCTCCTGCAGCTACGTGTCTGAAGTGTCCTTGGGCAAGACACTTAACCCCAATTTGCTCTCGCTGCTTCGTCGACCGCGTGTGAATGAGAATGGATTAGTTACCTCTGATGCTCTCCTCATCCTCTAATCTTTTCTCTTTTTTGTTCTTGCATGACATTTTCTTTCACCCTTCCCCCTTTGGTCAATAAAATCTGTATTCTCTGCATTATCCAAATGTTCACATTCAAATTTAACCAAACTAATCCTGGACGAGCCCAAGCTATTGAAATGTCACGGTGTCATGATTGGTTACCAAATTGCAAAAATGCATGGTACCCAATATACTGGTCATTTCTCTAGAAGGTACCATTCAAGTTCACAATTTTTTTTTTACAAAGTGAAGCTAGGTTCACTTCACCTTGTAGGAATTGTGATTTTCCACTCTTCTTCTCCAAAACCTGAAGCTTTCTGAAACAGCCTTCATGTTACTGACAGCCATAGCAATGGATTCCTTTCATTTTAAGAACAAACAAAAAAAAAATTCAGATTCAACGAGAGGCCTGTGGGTAAATATTTAACATTTTAGAGTAAGTATACGACTGAAGTTTCCACTGAGGAAGAAAATTATTTTTTTAGGAGAAGCACTTTGCAATAAAAGCATCTCCAATGAAGACCTAAAAAATGTCTGGACAACAAACATAACAACCACTTCACATCCTTCTCCCCTGTGACTCTTCACAGCTCTGAATGAGCCCTTGAAACATGTTGAACTGCAGCTCTCAGTGGATGTGAAAGAATAGCTACAGATCAATACAAGGTCAGGGTTTATGTTACTGTACATGTGTGCTGATTCAGATGAATGAAGGGAGACTGCCTCGCCTTTGATTTCCTGTGTCCGCTGCAGACAACCTTTTATCTTCCCTCAAGTTTTTCACAGTCGCCACTTTCAATCCTTTTTCTTCTAGCCAGTGCAGAGTTAGGGCGAGCAACATTCTTTGGAGACACGTGAGTCATGCACGACATCGCCGCCGCCCACGTCTGTGAAAAGGGGGCCGATGAGTAATCCAGCTCGGACTGAAGCAGGAGGCAAGCCTTTTGAAGCACAGTGGGGGAAATATTGAAAGCTAAAATGCCAATCTAATGCCTGTGAAGGAAAAAACAAGGCATTTAGTCACCAGTCAGAGCACCATTATAAATGTAGGTTTGATCCCATTCAGGGTTTCAAACTCAAAATGTCTCAATGAAAATAAAATGACACAAGCATAGTAGAGTATTATTACAGCCAGCAGAGCAGGAATAAAATCCTGACTCCCTGACTCACACGACCAAAAAAGTGTCCCTTTGTTGCAAAAATAATCTGCAAAAAGCAGAGCAGCTACAAGAGCATGAAAGTAGTGATGTAAAACTGGCCTCAGGCTGCACGGACAACAAAAGGAAAGTATTTCTTACATAAAGTGTTTCATTGCACTGAGGTCTTACTATCAGCGGAACCGGAGGGGGGGTCAGACTACAGCCGGTCAGAACCACTCAAAGAATCACACATCAAGACAGACAGAGAGAGAGAGAGCGAGAGAGAGAGAGAGAGAGGGCAGCCAGGAGGAGCAGGAAGCATTTCATACAAAATAAAACCATCGTTTATTCAATCCCATTTCCTAAAAAGTTGGGATGTTGTCGCTTTTCAAGTCTTCTGATTACCGTACTCAAAAGTGCTTTTACACTGCAGGTCACACCTACACACTCACACACTGATGGCTGCTTTGTTATGTGTCCATCAAACGATCCATTCACAAGCTGCAGAGGAAGCAGCGGCAGCAACTTGCTGTGGAGCTGGGGATTGAACCCCCCTTCCAGTTGAGCCACAGCCACCTTTGTGCAAAGTGTTTGAAGGGATACTTCACCCATTTGCATTAATCTTTGTATCATTAGAAACCTGGTAGTGTTTTTGAATGCTCGTGCATCCCGCCCTCATTTTCCCCTGAGATGGTAAATCTTTGTATTACTGAGTCTGAAGGAGCTTCCAGTGACGCAATAATCGTTATTTTGGGTCATTGGAAGCGGTTGCGGTTAGCGGGGTGAAACTACACCCCGCTGGAAGCTAAGCTAACAGGCTCTATGGAGAAAGATGATAATGCAGAAAAAATATAAATATAGCGACGAGACGGCTGCTGCCGACAGGCCGGTCTTGTGTTTTGGCTTGTGGGGCCGCCGCTGGCTGCCGCAACACTAGAACGATTCTGATTCTGACATAGGACCTTAGTGGGAGTGGCCTGCAGTGCTGTGCATTCTGGGATTTGGTGTCTTTCATCAACAAGAGCCAAAAAGACACTTTCTGCCTTTTCTCGGCCAAGAAGGCTCCAACTTAAAAATGAATTTCACATTTGTACATATATGACCCAATGTCAATACAGATTCATGTTTCAATGGGTGAAGTATCCCTTTAAAAACAGAATGTCTTGATTTTCAAGAAATGAAAATCCTCTACTTGATAGAAAATGGTTGAAAGACAATATATCAATGGGTTTTTTTTTGTTGGGGGGGGGGGGGGGGGGGGTCAGCACATTTAGATTTTAATGCCAGCAACACCATTCATAAAAGATTTGACATTGACAACAAAAAGGCTGGAAATTATTTGAAACACCTGTGGATCAGTACAAAAGAACATCTCAGAGAGGCTGACTCTACCGGATGTAAGGGGTTGGTAGCTGCAGAAAATACTGTTTCTCAGTGTAATTTCAAAGAATCTGTGGAGTTCATTTCCTACAGCAGAGAGTGAAAACATCAACAGGCTGAGAGTGAATCCTCAGCAGACGTCACGTGCTCAAACAAAGAAAATAAGACGAGTCATATCTCAACCTTGACTTCACTTGAACAGCGTTGGGTAATGAAGAGAGACGCACACGCACTCCTTCCCTTTTGACAACTTCAACTTTTAGAACAGCTCTCCTGACCAATCAAATTCAAGAAGGGGCGGGACTTCTGATGTCAGCTTTATCAACGACATTGACGGAGGAAGCGCTAGTCTGACTCATCTTTTGGTGTAGAGCGGCTGCTCTCTTTCACGAAAACAGCCTGAGAGTCCAGAACTATTAATATGTTTCCAGGAGCATTTGAGATGAGGCACACTTTAATACAAGGTTCATATGCTGACATGAAAAAACTTTTTACATGCAAATTGAATAAGTTTTTGAAAATCATGGAGACTGACAGCTTTCTGATCGCAGTTTGTCATTCTGTCATGACCTCTGGCAATGATCCTTGATTTGTAGGATCACGTTTTAAAAGTAGAGTCACTTTTTTATAGATTTCAAGCTAATCCCATTCATACACCTTCAACGAAGCAGCAGGAGCAACTTGGGGTTCAGTGTCTGGCACAAGGACACATCGACAAGTGGCTGCAAGAGCTGGGGATCAAACCCCCGACCTTCCTGTTGAGAGACAAGCGATTCTACCACTGATCCACAGCCGCCCCTTTTATTACAATGGTTTGCTAGCGCACAGATATTATTCATTAGATTCAAGTTTGGAGTTTTGCAAAGAGATATGCAGTTATGGCATTTTTCATGGGTGACACTCCAAATAAAATCCAAGATCTAGCGAGTAATTTTGCAGTCATTGTCCCCATCTTTGATGCGTACAAACACATAGTGACCTTGATTAGTATACGTATTTCATAATCATTGCTGATAATGATTGCAAACTTATTTTCCATTTGTTACGTCAAAGTGACCGATGTCCCTGTTCATGCCCTCCTCTGACTGTCTGCAAGAAAACCACGATGGATGAAGTTTGATGATGAGTACTTACATTTTGCCGACTGTGGAGGGACAGTCTTTGGTTTAGCACTCTGATTATCCCAGCAGGTGGTAATCCCATTCAGTGTCAGTCTCTCTGGCTCCGTTTGTGCTGGAAGTAACTGTCCATTCTGACGACAGAAACCTCAGTCACAGACAATATTTCAAGGATGTTAGTGGTGTGTGAAAGGATGGAAGAATTCACAAGAGCATCCAGACTTTAAGAAGGGGAAGTGGGAAACAAATCGTCAGCACTGTAGGAAGGCAGGGAGGGCATACTAAAGGCCCAGACGCACGAGAACGCCACCTGGAGTTTTTTTATAAACTGGACACAACAATTATCCACGTCAAACGTCCTTCACTCCATTCTTCTGACCTTGTAGTGCAGAAGAAGTTAGGACCTGTTTTAACAGCTGCAGAACCTGTAACTGCAGAGTTAATATAAATAAAAAGGTGAGAAGTGCAAAATCCTGCAGTTCCTCGAGTGTCCACTAGAGGCTGGCTCCAGAAGCACAGGAAGTCACATACACACCCATTCTAAAAAGCCTGTTTTTACAGCAGAGATTAACATGTTTACAGCCTGGTTAAAAAAAACCCAAATAGGTGTGTTTAGCTCATGTCTCGATCGGCACACACTCTCACTGGTTTTGATTTTATGAATGATACGAGTTTTGCATAGTTAGGGGCAAGGCTGACGTGATTGACAGTGCTTTACTATTTGGCATATAGATTTTCTGGACCTCCGTTACATCACAGCTAATCTAAACAGATCATACTTTATTAGCACCACGTTGTTTGCTGTCAGTGTTGGGCTCATTACTCAAGAAAAGTAATATGTTACTCATTACTCAGTTTCATTTGACCAAATCTTTTTATTACATTTTTGCAGACAGTACAACATGATGTCACTTAGGAGTAAATCAGATCATCTGCATAGAGTAAAACAAAAATCCCCCAATTAAACAGAAAACCAAGACAATACAATAATAAACACCCATTTAACTCATTAAAGTAATATCATTACTTTACTTACTCTGCCAACAGTAATCCGTTACACTACTCCAGCACAGCTTCCATCAAAGTGTATTCCTTGTCTAGATAGCTTGCAGATGTTTCTTTACCTGGGGATCTTGTATTGCCTAAGACTGGTATTTCCTCAAGGATCTGTCTGAAAAGACGGAGAGTCCACTGTGGAGCTCGGCAACATTTTATCCATCCAAGTTTCATTAGTTATTTTTCCGCTTGTAGCTGTCTACGATTAAAATCCAGTCTTGGTTGTTTCGGCACTGCAAGGCTACAGAGGGCTTGTTGTTCCACCAGCGTTACGTTGTTGTGCTGTCAAGGAAGTTTGAAAGAGTCTTAATACCGGGCAGAGGCTCTGCTTGTCAATAGGCAAGGCAGGCACATGCTTGGGGCCCCAGACCACAAGGGGGCCCCCCAACTACTGACAAACTTTAAACCACAGCATTGCCTCAAAACCCAAATTTGTCAATGGAGGATTTTTCTGTTTGGGAGTGATTAAAAAAAAAGAGGAAAACAATAATGACAGCTAGTTGGAGGGGCCCCCAATGAATTTTTGCCTAGGGCCCCAACAGACCCTAGAATCGCCACTGATATTGGGACACAATTTATATCTGACAACCATGTTCTTATCATCTTTCCTCTCGACTAATCCAAAGAATATTTCCAGCCACTGAATGTAAACGTGTGGGCTTAAATCTTCCAGCGGGCTAGTTTTCTGCGCGACCAGGACGATTATGAAAATGACTCCGGGCAGGGATCGTTGCATTTTAAATCAGAAGTAGGGAAACATAACAACAAAAGCAAGGTTGTAACGCAAGTCATTGTATGTGTGGGTAACTGTAATATTACTACAGGAATTGTAGGAGTAATTTAATACACTACTCATTACTGTAATGAGCTAGCTAGCAGCTAACGTCATATCATACTGAAGTACACACAGCATGCAAAATAACAGAAACAGCTAACTTTGCTAATCGCTGTCAATTCTCAAACACAATCACAGTGGATATTTGGAAATGACAATCGCACATTTAAGCCTCTAGGTCAGTGCTTCCAAATATCACAATATTTACCATGAGCCAACCCCTCAAACAGACAGAGTGATTAGTAAGGCTTGTCATGACTATTCATGGACATAATATCCATATCCAGATATTTTATTATCTGTTTAGTAAACTTTTGCGTCTATCTTCGCTTAAGATCATGTTGTCATGTCCAATATTTTACCCTTACTGACAGTGGGAGCTGTAGTCATAACTTTTATTTTATAATGGGCCCGAGTAATTTTGTATTTCAAACTGGGCCGCGACAGTCTTAAGTTTGGGAAAGGCTGCTCTAGATGTCCAGAAATTCTTCTTATTTTACGGCTATAACGGATACATCATACAGATATCTGTGGGTCACCTCTTCATGTCCGATAAATCGTGAAGAACTACTGTACATCCCTGACCTAGAATTATGAACCTTCTACCTCTCTCTATCTCATGCACACAAACTAAATGGCAGTGGCTTTAATGATCAAAACCAAGGTTTTTAAATAGCATAGCATTATCAGTTTCCACACAAAGCGGCCTGTAAAGCGGCAAAGATGAATAAGACACGCAGGGAAACATGAACCATTATAAGCCAGTGAAGCAGTGATCCATTAAACTGAGAGCACAAAGGGACAAAGTGAAAGGGTCAAGCAGTTCCCTGAGTGTATGTATGTCAGATACACACGACAGCAGCAGAGTCATCGTTACAAACACAGGATTTCATGCCCTCGTCGACACACACAAAAAGCTACTGTATGTTTTCCTCCTGTTTGGTAATCAAAGCAAACGTGTGCTCGCTCACAGCTCGCTCTGCTGCAGCCATGTGATTATACATGTCTGTTCACATGTGAGTTGCCATGATGCATCAACTTAATTAATGTGAATGTGCTCGGAGCAGCCCGGAGTCATTCCTGCCCACGGTACAGAGGTTGTTACATCACTCACATGAAGACACAGAGAACACACACACACACACACCGAGCTATTTGGAGATTTCCCCGCCCTGTATTTGTGGAATCATATTCTCCTTGTAATATCAAAGACAAATCTCTTTTCATTTGTTGTACTTGGTGAGCCATTCCTGCATCTTTCTTCCCTTTTTTATTTTCATCGTCAGTGTCGAGCTTGCAGCTGCTGAGCCACACACACACGACTCCTGGCTGCGTCCGTTAGCTCCTGTGTTTCTTGTTGGGTCTGGCTTACTTCCCTCCTTGCAAGGCTTAAAGACCTCATTTGTGTCTCTCCCCCGCCTTGCCCTTCATGCCAAGCTGTTAAAAGTTCAGCTCTGACGGTGTGTGTGGTCCCCCCCCTTGGCTGCAAAGGGAGAGGGTTCTTGGTACTAACAGTTCCAGTTAACCCCGCTTTGAAATGTTTTCTATAAGACTAACAAAGGAAATCGATCGCGTTGCCAAAATAAATAAATCATTTGATCTGTAAAGTGGGGAACACACTGATCCAACAAAAATAACCAAAGTCCTGATTTTTTTTGATGCTTCAAAGATGGGCTTTCTCGTGGTGTGAGGCGCCGTAAAAGTGATCTGATCTCCTCTGAAGACTTTCAGCGCTGCAGCGATTTCTGATTTACGATCCAAAATCTTGTCGTGCAGAGGGGAAACCCTGAAGACAGCAGAACATGCACTCAGTGGATTGTAATGTGGAAGGAAACAATGTTTGGGAAGCGAGCTAACAAAAGAAGTAATCACCTCACACCTCACCTCAGCTCATGTTTACGCCTTCTCCACGACTTCAGTTAAGACTTAAGTTAAGACTTAAGTTAGCATGTTAGCGCCATGGGGTCTAACGTCTAAAAGTCAACGGGGATTTTGAATGTGTTTGTGTTTAGACGCCTGAAATAAGGTCTGTGGTTAACACAAGCTGAAGAGATGTTGGTGTTTTGTTAGATCACATAAACTACGTTAGGTAATACCTCCACTTGTGAAGTTTGAAGTTTTTACTCGTCTTTAAAAAGGCGGTTGCTAACAAGCGGCTAAATGTGACTACAGCGGTTGTCGGGGACATTAAAGGTCATCACGCCGGACACAGAGGGCGGGAACTCTCTCACTAGTCTGAGATGTCTCCTGTAGGTTTAATCTTTAGGTTCAGGTGAATATTATGTTAGTAAACTATTTATTAAGCTACGTGGATTAGTTTATCGGAGATCGTCTGAAGCGTAACGCTAGTGACGTCACAATCATCCCACGTGGTGTAGTTAGCTTGTAGAGTAACGTTAGCTTTTTACTTCTGTCGGCCGCATTAACGCTTCAAACATCATAAAAATGGCGTTCATCTGTGAAGATTATCCTGCTGAACAAAACGCCTACGCTTCAGAATCGTGTGTTTGACACAGATCTTATTTTCTGCAATGATCCAAAATCCAATGAAAACATCCCAGAGGAGAATTCTCATTAGACCCCCATGGTGACTTCAGGGTTGGCCTACAAAAATACGTTTGTTCTCTATAGTCACTCTCCACACACTAAAGGAACAAATCAGAAATGTTTTGACCTCCGGTGTGACATCTGTTGAGATTTTTTAGTGTGGGCCAGGTTTATCATCAGGTTTATTATGCTTTTCGAAATCTTTTTAAATAATTTATCCCGTAGGCCTAACCTTTTTTATAAATGCTGCTTCAGGCGAGGGGGTTTATTTGAGTCCCGGCCTCTAGGCAGCCCTCAAACTCCCTCTACCTTCTCCCCCTTACCCCAAAAATATTCACGATGTAGCTGTGAACGTACAGTTGTGACAAGCCTTCGTCTGCACAGTTTTGTTTGCAGTCTCCGAGGCATTTCATGAACCTTAACATTACTCTTGGTTGGCTGCGGTTCCTCGTGTCACAACGGTTTATAGTCTGTCCTCTGTGGAACGCTCGCCAAGTCTCAGACACAAAGCCCGGGTCATTTCTGGGGACGGAAACACCGAAAGACAGAAAAATTCATCTTTGTTCCCGAGACAGCACATGTTCAGACGCGTTCTCCTCCTCAGTTTATCATCACATCTTTGTAACTGTCACCCTGCCTGGTTAGTTTGAGTCTGCAGCCACAGTGAATCATGTTTGGTTTTTTAGAGATTTACAAAATCACACATGCAATCCTCAGTTTCTCGCATGCGAGGTGAGATGCAGTGTAAAGTTTAGCACTCTGCTATAAATGGTACGCACAGATGTCGTTTTGCTCAGGCAGCCGGGCCACTCAGCTCGCTGCTCAACGCCTATAAAAAAGAGAAAACAAACTCTCACCTCTGAATGACAGCGAGCATGACGAGTGCTCGGTGTCAGACTGTTGCTCTGACTCATGCAGCGAGGATTCATCAGACCTCACATCATCTGCCAGCTCAGGCAGGGGAGACGATTATTTTCAAAGCTGAACAAACAAAACTTTGCACACCAGCATCTCCAAACGGCAGCGAGACGTCCCTGAAAACTTTAACTTCTAAATGCAGAAGTCTTGTTAGGCGACATCAGTAAACTGCAGTTGCTGTGTTCATATTCACCAATAACTTAACCAAAGTTTTGTTTGGTTTTTGGTGTCAGATGGATTTATTGATTTGAATCAAACCTGAGTAGGGCTGAGTAAAGTTCAAAAATTTTTCGATGCTGATACCTTGACTTTGATACCGATTCCTAAACGATACGTTTTTCCATTACCAGTTTTATAAAATTCATTTTAAAGGTTTTATATGTGATTTTTTTGATTCAGCAGATGTCGCCCTTGAGCACCAGCATGAAACCAAAACAACTCCCGCTGCATTGTTGTGTTAGCATGCTAATGCTAGCGATCTTTATTATGCTGGTATCTTCACACTGCATGTAAATTTACCTGAAATGAGCGTGATCTAGAAACACAGTTAAGCAGTGAGTACAGTATGTTATTCTTCTTTTCTCTAGTCCCTCAATTAAACATCTTTTATAAACTCGGGTGTTACACCCATTGTAGACAGTCATGACTCACAGAGTTATTTTCAGAGGATAAACTTGATTTCTGTATTTAAGTGTGAAAAATCTCATTTAAAGACTTTAAGGGAAAGAAAATTACATGACACATTATGATACAAACCTTTAGTTTTATTTTTCAGCTCCATGGCATTTTAAAGCAAAGCAGTTTCATAACATGAGAATATAAAACATTTTACCACAGTATCTAACGTTAACGTTACATTGGTCCCAGTTTAAGTCACTGGTCTGCCCCTATTAGTAAACAACCATGTACTGCATTTTCACTTTTGCTAACATTAACTTTAGCTGCTAATCCCCCAGTCTTATCGCCGTCCTAATAGAATAGAATAGAATAGAATAGAATAGAATTACTTTATTGATCCTAAACTGGGAAATTGTGGTGTTATAGCAGCAGGTTATCCAAACACACAATATTAGCAAATATACACAATATAATATGAAATATAAAGTAAATAAGCACTAAAAATACAAAAACTAACATTGAGAATATATACATCCAGGATTTAATTTAACACAATTAATCTCAGATGAGGGGGAATCCGGAGATTTTGAAGGAGGCTCGGGTTCTTTAAAGTCAGGCGGATTTGAATGTAGAGGAGGAGATGGCTGCAGTCTGCTCTTCTTCTTGCTTCTCCGTGCAGCTACAAATGTTTCATCAAATTCGTCGTGTTGCCGGTCTTCGTAGTAACGATCTTGTCGCGTTTCTTTTTGGCCTTTGCCTTTCTCGATAGGACAACTAAGGAGAGACAGGCCATGCACGCGGGGAGGAGAGAGGGGGGTTGACAAACACCAAACGGTCACAGTGAGTCCTCTGCCTCTCTGTCTGAGACACCTGCTTTACTGACTGAGTCTAAACACCTCCACAGGGATCTTATATTCTTGCAGGATGCAGCATTATTTGTGATTTTATATTTCAGTCTTTTGTTATGTTGCTGTTTTCTGTAGATAAAGTCAGAAGTATAATACCGGTGAAGTTATGCTGTGAATCGGGTGATATCTCGATGGTGGCTTCCAGGGGCCGCAGGGCCCTTCATCCTCTTCTTATGAGGATGTGCGTTGGCATGGTTCCCCTCCTGCTGGCAACCAGCAGGCCCGGGGCAGGGGGAGGTGAAATGTCAAATGCAAAATGCAAATTCATTCTGACATGCGGTGCAGAAAGCATGTTCTCTGCGACTCGGGAACCCTTGATATTTCACAAAGTCAAATGAACATGTCAGCCAGCACTGCAGGGCAACTACAGGGTTATTTAAAGAGGAGGTTCAGAAAGCAGGCCGCCGTTACATCACAGGCAGCAGGACTGTTTACGTGCAGCTCAGCAGACAAGGCTTCTCTTTGTTGTGCTTGTTATCCTCCTTCTCCAGTTTCCCTCTGTCTGTGAGCCATCAGCTGTTCTCACAGTGAGACACAATGAAGGACGGCCGACAGAGGAGACACACACGGTTTCATGTTAGTTTGTCATTACCTCACTGCTGCGCTCACATCTGACAGACCCCGGGCGCTGTCTCTTTCAAGCTCCTAAAAACACTAAGATGCTCACAGCTGGAGCTTTGATTGACAGCAGGACACCATCAATACTTAAGAAGCAGACATGTTCGATTTACACTGCTGTGGCTGTTAAATGCTTTTGAAATAGAGATCATAGTGTGACATGCTCATTATCTGCTGGTCAGACAAACCATTATTATATATTTTGCATCAATGACTTTACTCACTTTATAACCATCGAAGAACTCCGTCCTGTCTCATAGGTTCACATCATGTCTGTGACCATACAATGATGAGGATGACATGTTTGGTCAGAGAGGCGGTCCAACACTTCTGTCTGAAGGGAAATATCGTACAAGTTCAAGATATAGTAAAGATATATTGCACGAAAATATTATTGAGATCTTCATGGTCCCCTGAGGATAAATGGGTTTTAATGATCCAGTGACTGATCCAGACTCTACGATGTCACACCCTCATGTTCAAGGAAGAATCTAAAAATACTTAGTTTAAAAGGCAAGTTATTGCAAAACTAAAAAACATTCCCATCAGTCCAACTAAAGCCGGGCTGTACAATGTGAGGCCAATGTCGACCTGATTTTTTAGATGTATGATTTACTTTTCAGCCCGACCACATGTTGTCAGTCATGCAGTGTACACTGTCACGGCCCAATCAGCTGCTCTCGACCGGTTGGATGATTTTCACATTTTGATGTTTTGGCTTATGTACTCTGATTGAGATAAATGAAGTCTCATATCTTGTGTTTGCTGCATTTTGCAACCAAACAGTCCATGAAAACAGCAGAGGGAATTTCATATTGAGAACTGTTAATTTAACCTTTTTTTTTTTTTTCTTTTTTTTACACATTCACTCCTTTTAATATCTGGAAAATTAAACTTTTGCCCGTAAAATGGGTTTATTTATTAAAATCCTTAGACATACCTTGGGTTCAACGACTTTCTGCAGCCGGTAAAGCTGCTAAACATGAGACAACGATGACTAGTGTTGTATTTATCGAAATCGATATTGATCTCAAGACTACTTTTGGAAGGTCTCTCCTCGGAATTGTAAGTAATTTTTTGTCTCAAAATCCAGATTTTAAATAAAGACCGCCACTGAAAAGAAAACAAATTAATTTGTATTTTGATTTTTATCCCCCGGTTACGGCCGTTACCTTCCCGTGTCTAAATTACGATCTGAATTGGTGACACGCCCCCTGCACACAAGATGATGATTTCTCTGTGATATTTATGGTCTAGGTCTTGACTCGGTCTCTATCCCTAAATGTCTCAGTCTTGTTTGGTCTCGGTTAGTGGTGGTCTTGACTGGGGCGCTCTGCAGACATGGGGAAGCTACAATTTGAAAGTTGTTGTACGATAAGATCGACTCTGTAACGACTCTTGCACGTTGGAAAAGTTACAGATTTCTGCTTGAAAGAAAAAAGTCTGGGTGAAAAATGTGGCTGTTTGCATTCACACATGCAGATCACCTCGGAAAATTTGGGGAATTTTCAGGAGCTTATTCATGTGTAAGAGCAGCTGTGGTTTGCCTTACAGACTCCTGACACCTTTTGATGCTTTGTATGAATTGTATGGTTTTGGTTTGTTTTACCAGAAAGCGGAATGCAGAATTTAGTCTCTGATCTGTCACGTAAACAAGACGAGGGAAGTAGATTGATGTTTACTGAAAACTGTTCAGATGAGAAAATTGTTTAAGAATGTAATCCTACATCTCTGGATGAGCCGTGCGTTTTATTTATGCTCGCGTAATATTCATATCTGAAGTCGTGTGTGTCAGGTTGTTCAGATGACGCTCTCTGCCTCTGTGACGTCATCAGGTCAGGGGTCGTCGCTGCTGAGTCGCTCTGTTGTACGAGGTCATGCCGCCTGCAGTCTGACATGAAAAAGACACGCAACAGAGAATCATAATTAATTACAGCTGGATGTGACTTCAAGACGTCCACTTTTACATGGCAGACAGAAGTAAATCATGTAGAATAAACTCCATATGTTGCACACGGCCCACAGGGACTACACTGCTGTGACACAGGAAGTGCCCCAACACACACACACACACACACAGGGACAAAGAACTGCCACCCATGTTTGACAGGCTAACATCACTGTCTCTGCAAACACCCCGTAAATAGAAGCTAAATGAGACCGGAAACTGCATATTTTTAGCCCGTTCAGCAAAGACGGTGAAGGGGGTGAGCCCAGTCTGAGTGATGTGTTCACACGGGGAGCTCACATGTGTGACTCAGCCGTCTTGCAACGTTGGCCTGATAACGTCAATATCTTCTCCTTCATCTCCTGTCAACTCGACGCCCGCCGCTTGTCACCGAAAAAACAGGCTGGAAAAGGAGAACTCCCACACTCACTCAATAACAGTGCTGGAGAGAGATAAACAAACCCCTCAGTGTCTGTAATTCAGTGGGATCACTGCTCTGCAATCTCCAAAAATCACTGCTCTGTCTTCAAGGAAAGATTCAGGGCGGAGCACGTCTTCACTTCTCTTGTTGGTTGGTCAAATGATTTATGATAGCAGTCATATCACATCCATCCAGGGTTAGCAAAGCTGTCAGGAATGTACTTTTTATTTTTAATTACTCTGGTATCAGAAGGGAATCCAGGAGGGGCCACTTCTTAAATCTAAGTCGGTGAAAGAAGGAAAGAAATGTCCAAAGCTGATTTCACATCTGCACTCCTAAAGAAATATCTACATCATTTCAGGAGTGCTCCTGAGGGGAACTTCTTCAGAGTTGAATGAGAAGTGGAGGATGAAGCAAGTCCGCTATACGACGAATATTTGCCTTTATATCAAAGGCTATACGTCTAATTCGATTAAAGAGCGGGGAAGAACATTCTGGACAGAAAAGATAATTTAGCTGTTTAATTAGGTGCACATCAAAGCGTTCTCATGCAGTTTATGCACTGTGCAGGATGTAAACGTCACCACCCCCTCCCACTCGCTTGAGGGGAATTCTCCTGATTATATCCTGCTGCGTTCTCACATAGATAGATAGATAGATACTTTATTGATCCTGAGGGAAAAGCATCCAGTAGCAGTTTACAAAAGACATGAAAGACATGAAACATTTGTTACAAATAAACAACCCCCCTCCCCCTCATACATATTAACCCCAAACAAAGATTTAAGTAAGCCCCCTAAAGGAGTTAAAATGAAACCTGTGCAATTAAAAACAGACTAATATAAATTAAAAAATATTAGAAACGTCAGCTCATACAAGCCGTTTTCACACATGCACTCCTAAAAATATCTAGATAATTACAGAAGGACTGCTCCGGAGATTCTCCTGACCTGGCTGTTCACATATGTTCCTCACAGCGGGAGACAATCCCTGTCAGACAGGAGGGTTAGGGGTCGTAGTGGTCGCGTGCAGACACTCTATGCACCGTGCAGCAGTAACAATATATAAACGTCACTCCTCCTCCTATAGAGAACAAACCATTTGACATATTTTTGTAGGCCAACATGGAAGTAGCATCACCATGGGGGTCTAATGAGAATTCTCCTCTGGGATGTTTTCATTGGATTTTGGATCATTAATAAATAATCTCTGTGGTAAACGCACGTTTCTGAAGCGTAGGCGTTTTGTTCAGCAGGATAATCTTTACAGATGAACGCCATTTTTATGATGTTTGAAGCGTTAATGTGCCCGACAGAAGTAAAAAGCTAACGTCATGCTACAAGCTAACTACACCACGGTGGGATGATTGTGACGTCACTAGCGTTATGCTTCAGACGATCTCCGATAAACTAATCCACGTAGCTTAATAAATAGTTTACTAACATAATATTCACCTTAACCTAAAGATTAAACCTACAGGAGACATCTCCGACTAGTGAGAGAGTTCCCGCCCTCTGTGTCCGGCGTGATGACCTTTAATGTCCCCGACAACCGCTGTAGTCACATTTAGCCGCTTGTTAGCAACCGCCTTTTTAAAGACGAGTAAAAACTTCAAACTTCAGAAGTGGAGGTATTACCTAACGTAGTTTATGTGGTCTAACAAAACACCAACATCTCTTCAGCTTGTGTTAACCACAGACCTTATTTCAGGAGTCTAACCACAAACACATTCAAAATCCCTGTTGACTTTTAGACGTTAGACCCCATGGCGCTAACATGCTAACTTACTTCCGGGTTTTAGGACTCTGTGGCACTCTATTGGCTCGAGGTGAATTCCCCGGAGAATATCCTGCTGTGTTCTCCAATCAGCTCACTCGGATAAAATACTAACGGGCTGGCAGGAGAAACTCTGGAGGAGGTCAGAAAATTAAGCTATTGGTGTTCACACATGCAGCTCCATCTTCAGATATCAGGAGTTTTCTGCAAGTGTGAAAGTGACACTGAATGGTTGTGAAAACATGCAGAGGTTTGATGGACTCTTATTTGGGTTTAGGGCCCAATAAACCTCGGACACAATCTAAATACTTCGACTGTCATCATGTGCTTCGCTGCCCCTTGAGCTGCTCCAGTATAACAAACTGGTTTTACTGGTTAGTTTCTTAAAAAAGGAAACATTTCATCTGTGAGCAAAATATCAAGCAGGGCCGAGGATGCTACAGGAATCACTAAAACCACTGACGTCAGAGCCACAGTGTGTTCCCGCGCCGTCATGTAACCATAGCAACAGCACATGAATGAACAATAAAAGAAAAACATGACCTGAAACCGTCCTCTTCACCACCTCACCCTCATTCTGTCCGTCAAACACATGTGAACGTGACAGGTCCAGCTCGGCACGCCGGGGAGAGAACGACGCACATGCAAAACGCCTCGATAAACACACGAGTTGCCCTCAGCGTCTTTTCTTTTTCTGACTCGCCCCCAAAATACAGAGTGTTGGCGCAATCAGATTAATTCAGGGGCTAATTTGCTGCGGTCGACTTTTGCCTCTTTTTTAGTAGCTCAGATCCATAACTTATCGAAAGCTGATTAACGCATCAATCCTCCTGCTTATGCGTGCTAAGAACGCCCGAGCTGTGCGGCTGTCAGGAGTACTTAAGTGTGAAGGAAAGAAGTCGTGAGAGCCTCGTATTAACTCTCTCTCTCCTGTCACCATGAGCTCTCTTCACAGTGATACCTCCAGTCAGGGCTTTACATTTTAAAAATGTGTCATTAGCCGTCGTCATACATGCTACATTTAAAATCAGCAGGACGGATGTTTAAGATGTGGATATATATGTCGAAAGATCACATTGAAGCATCCTTTGACTGATGATAAAGGACGCCGTTTCCGCTGACCCTTCCATCTGAGACTAAAAGCCCCTCAGAGCAAAGACTGTTAGATGCCTCCCGGCGGTGAGTTTTGCAAATGTTGCCCCATTGTGCTCACGAGCTGTGCTTTTTGAACAACAATTCAAGGAGACTAAATACATTTGGGGGGAGGGGGGGGGGAGAGATGCAGGAGGGGGGGGTCTTTGCAGTAGACCCATCCCGTGCAGCTGTAGCAGGATGGTATATCGGGGATGGCGTGATAGGTCCTGACAGCAGCACAGTCTTGGCCATGAGCACAAACCGCCTCGCTTATGTAACCGACCCCTTTGTTGCCGCCGTGTCACTGTCATTAAAATTCATAGAGATCACAATGAAAACACAAAGAAGAAGTGTTTTCTCCGGCAGCAGAAGATGTTAGATCAGAGACAAATAAGACGAGGAGGTAAAGAGGACAGGCGTGTGACTTGGAGAACTTCCTGTAAGTCACTGCAGCGGGGCTAAGTGAACCCTGTTGCAAAGACGAGCGGCAGCGCAGCGATCCCAGCGTGTTGTTAACCGGCAGAAACTTGTCAGCTGACATAACATCGATGCTCCTTCACACCTTTAAGGCTGTGCTGACATTTTACCACCTGTTCGCAGCACTTCTGCTATCAAAAGATTATCACGGGAGGATTATTTATAGCCGCAGAGCCGCGAGGACATCAGGCTCTGAGACACTTCTTCTCTCATCAGTCTTTCTCGCTCCTTGTCACAGGTCCCCCATGAAGTGATGAGTCGTTAAAGCAAAGAACTTTTTTTCTCCTTTCAGGCTGTTAAATCAGATTTAGGGAGACAGGGAGGCTCAAAATGAGTCTCAATGTTTCACCATTGCTTTAAGTTTTTTTCTTGCCTGCACCCTGGTAGAAGGTCCACATGAAGTCAGGATGATATGTTTAATAACACGTAGCATTAAAGAGGACATATTATCCCCCTTCTCCACCTTTTCAAACAGTCCCCCTGTGGTCTAAATGAAACATCTGTGCTGTGGTCAAAATCTAACATGAATCAAGCACCAGAGGAGGTTTGTGACCCTGTATAAACCAGCTCTCTCAGAACGCTCCGTTTTGGTGTGTGTGTCTCTTTAAATGACTTCTGCTGCCGTTACAGCCTCGTCAAGGTCAGAGAGAGCCTCAAGGTCAACGGGATAAGAAGAGTCTGAAACGACCCTGGTGGCTCAGGGTGCTTAGGAAGTTCACTTGAGATGAAGTTTAGTGCTCTTAAAAGTCAATGTGATTACGTCAGGCACACTGAATGTAAATATGGACATAAGAACATGTCTGACCAGAGGTTCCCAAGGGGGGGAGGGGGGTCGTGAAATGTCTTCAAAAGTCCCCCGCCTCTGGCATTTGAGGGTTTGCGAACCCATCGTATGAACGACTCTGAAGCATGTTTCAATCTGAGATGATCTGTTATTATGATGTTCATGTTGAAACCTGTTTGAGGCAAAAAAATGTACTCGTCGAGTTACGATGGCGAGGGTAGCCTTGAGCGCGGCTCTTCGCTTTGATTTGCTTTGGTGATGCTGTTGAGGAACGTCGAGCTGTGACGGGTGAAGATTTGTGGAAGAGCTCTAAAACGCTGATTTAATTGACAATATTTAAAATTATCGCCCAGTGTAACACATCCAACTGACTCATCGGTCTCTGCTGAATATTTCCAATGTGCACTCCCTGAGATGTCATTTGTAAATCCATAGACTGCATGTGACTCACACGCTCACACGAGGAGAATGCTTCACATATAGAAAGAGGGGAATGCATAAAAAGATGCACGGCATGACGGCACCCTTAAAAAAGTGAAGCCAACACACCACTAGCTGATTTATGTCCCAGGATTCAGTCTTCTGAGAACTTTAGTTTTAATTGGTGATTGGATGCTTTCAAAAAGGGCGTGATGTCATGATTGACAGCTCTGCTCACAGAGCTCCTGCATCGTTGTTTGCACTGGATTAGCAGAGTCGGAGAGAAACACAAGAGAGTAAACATCAACTCGGACACAGGAGGTGTTGAATCATCAGCTTCAAACTGACACAATAATCTGTCCCACTTCAGACTTTACCCTCGAGGGATCTTTGACATTAATCGGTAGGTTTTATGTGTCAGAACCAAGCGGCAACATCCGGTGTTGAAAAATGAAGCCGATGCTGAAGTGTAAAATCCTGCAGTTCATCGAGTGTCCACTAGAGGCCGACTCCAGAAGCACAGGAAGTCACATACACACCCTTTCAAAAAAGCCTGTTTTTACTGCAGAAATAAACAAGTTTATAGCCTGGTTTAAAAAACAAAATAGTCTGATTAGTAATCGTCATTACGGACACACACTGTACGGGGGGGTTAATTGTTTTTAAACGGCTCCGACGTAACGGGTTATCCATAATTAGGGGCGTAGCTAACCTGATTGACAGCTGGGCGCAATGTAACAGTTTGTCAAAACAATGCAAAAGATGAGCTGAGGTACGCTTCTGGAGCAACAGCGCTCGTGCATGTAAGTGAGGGGGCGTGGCTTTAGAGGGACCACAGAGGGGAGGGGGTGCAGACGGAGCACTGAGGGAATGCTACTTTCAAAATCATGCTAGTTTAGAAAATTACCAACCCTGAGTTTGATGTAGGGGTCCTAACAACGGCGATATTTTGGCTTTTTGTGAACAGTCTATGCAGGCATTCACACACACACACACACAATGATGCTCTTGTTCCCGCTCTGTTCAGATGGAATGATTTATTCGTAATCATGATAGCATAATAAAACAATGAACATTGAAAGCACTGACAGTTGAACCCAAGGCCTCTCACACACAGCATGCACCAACCCGACCCCAGCGTTCTCAGAGACACTGATCGTTCCTCACGCCAACGCGCTCCCGGCTCCTCAAAGTCCTTCTCGTTTTGTTTCAGTCAGTTTTCTTCTTTTTTTTTTTTTAATCCTTTAAATATATTTTGATATAAAAACAAGCCCACGTATGATGATTTGACCATGTTTGTGAACTCCTTCTCCCCCTTCTCCTCCTCCTCCTGTTATTGTCCTGTATCCCCCCCCTCCCCCTCCCCCTCCTCACATCACCTCTCATCGGGGATGAACATGATACTGGCCACCAAATCCTCTCTTCCAGTTCATGGACACTTGGCAGAACAAAAACAAAAAAACATTCTGATGGAGTGATGGCGGAGGTTGGGGGGGGGGGGAGGGGGAGAGACGGCACTAAAAAAAGCAAAATTTTGAAAACCTCCCTGAAAATGAAGAAAACTATAAAAAAAAGATTTCTTAAAAAAAGGTCATAAAAAAAAATAAACAACAGTCCAGTTGAGAGAATTTGCTGGAGGGAAGTCCGGAGCTCTGTAGACTGGAGGCACTTTGGCACAGAGCGAAGGCCCCACACCTGACACCACACCGAGGGAGGGGGGAGGGGGGGAGGGGTGGAATGACGGAGAGATGAATTCATGCAGATCAACATGGTGACAAAGAGATCCGGGAATGATGGAGGGGGGGGGGAGAAAGAGCACCTGACAATCGTGGAGGAAAAGGCCAGCCTCCCCTCGAGTTAATGCCGTGTTCAGGAGAGGAGGAGGGGAGGAAAAAAAAGAAAGAGAGAGAGAGAAAGAAAAGGGAGAGCAGGAGACAGAGAGGGAGAGCAGGAGAGCAGCGGCAGGTTAAGAAGGACGAAGGAGCAGTGGCCCACCGAGAGAGGAGGAAACTGTCCGGCAAAAAGCTTTACAACACAAACAGGAAACTGTCCTTATATGGAAGCAGGGGGCGGGGCATGTGAGTTTGGGAGGGAAGGGGGGCATAGTTTTGCAGTCCCAGTCAGGAGGAAGCTGTAGTGGTCCCCTCTTCTTCTTCTCCTCCTCTTCCTCATGCTGTTCTGGGCTGTGTCGCGCCCCCTCCCCCTCCCCCCTTCGACCCCCCCCCTCCTTAAGGGCCTCCTCTTCACAGGTAGAGCTCCTTGGCTCTGATATGCTGCAGCTTCTCCCTCAGCATGCGGAAGGAGGGCCGCACCACGGCGTCCAGGGTCCAGCACTGCTTCATCAGGTCGTAGACGACTGGCGGGCAGCCGTCGGGGGCGTCCATCTTGTATCCCTTCTCCACGCGGGGCACCACCTCTTTTAACGGCTGAGAGACGAAAGAGAGAAAGTTAACGTCTACTTTAACCGCCTGGTTTATCACTTCTTTCCATCTGTAGTTATTCTTGTTGACCTTTACTTCTTCCATTTTCTAAACGACTCTGTTGGGACCAATAAATGTTCCTGAAGTCCCGCCCCTTTTCTCCGTCTGTCAGAGCACTTTGTAAACATCTCGTCTTTAGAGCCGCTGTATCAACTCATTATTTATTCAATCTCATGCAGGTCGATATTCAGATGATGATGCAGCGGCTGAACCTCGACATGTCAGGAAAAGGTCAGAGCAAGCGGACAGGAAATGAAGCGTGCACAAATAATGAACTTTATCATTTACAGCTCATATTATGTTTTACTCTCATCTTCTGCTTCAGCAGTCAAACGGCACGATCTCATTATTTTTTTTACTCATTCTGAACAAAATAAATGAGGAGAAAAGAAAGACACAACACACAATGTGCACATGATGAATAAATACATCAGCTCCTGCCATCTGCTGGTGAGCTCCAGGAAATTTAGATTTTTTCAGGTACTTACAATTCTGGGGTAAGGCACGCGCCCGAAGGAGTAGATCTCCCACAGAAGGATTCCGTAACTCCAGACGTCCGACTTGGTGGAAAACCGCTGTGGGGAGGAGAGAGAGAGAGGGAGGGAGCTTTGATTCACACGTTCAAAGTAAATGCACACGGAGCAGAGCAGATCAGATCAGGGATTTGATTACCTCACAGGTCCAGAAGCATTTCTTATTCAAAGATATTAAAGGGGACATATTGTGAAAAATCCACTCTTACAGTGTTTTTAAACATATATTTGTGTAACCTGAGTGTCTACAGACCCACAAAATGTGAAATAAACCCATCCAGGCCCTTGTTTGTGGTCTGCATAAGTCTTACAATACAGAGAAAAATGCTCTGTTTTAAATGTGCTCTCCTTGTGATGTCACAGTGGGATTCTGGTAAAAAAAAAAAAAAAAAAAAAAAAAAATCCCCTCCCCTCCCCTGGTATCTCCACCCATGGACTCCACCCCCAGCCTAGAAGAAAACTTTTGTGCAGGTCTGCCATTTTTATTCTCGCTAGTGAAGGAGTGATGTCAACCGGGAAAACTTAGGGGGGCTCATTGCATTTAAAGAGACACACACACCAAAACGGAGCGTTCTGAGAGAGCTGGTTTCTACAGGGTCACAAACCTCCTCTGGTGCTTGATTCATGTTATATTTTGACCAAAGCACAGCACAGATGTTTCATTTAGACCACAGGGGGACTGTTTGAAAAGGAGGAGGAGGGGGAGAATATGTCCTCTTTAAAACATCCTGAGATGAGATGTAATGTCGTATTTTAAGACTCGTGAGTCCATTTTGATGCTGATGCCTTGGCAGATAGTTTCACACACCCCCTCCCGTCTGTTTGTCCCTTTCCTTCTTCCTGCATCCTCTCCTGTCTCCCCCTATCCCGTTTCTCTTTTCTAACACAACAAGGAGTAACCTCTCTTACCTGCTCTCTCTCTAAAGGGTCTCAAGATAACATTTGTCATGAATTGGCGCTACACAAATAAAGATCGATTGATTGACTTAACGGTGTTAGGAGCATTTCAGGCTGTATTTTTCGGCCTTTTAAAATCTTAAAATAAAACATCTATCTGGTCTTGAAATGTGCATGTGGCTCACGAGAAGTTTTAACGAGATATTTTTCGGCCACAAATTAAACAAATGGATCAGTAAAACGTTGGGTTTAGAAGTGGAGTCATGATGAGACATCCAGTCAGCATGAGCTCGGTACAATGTGTAAATACAGATTCAAGCTTTTATCTAAAACATCGATCTTTATTTGTGCAGTGAGCGCAGCAAAGTGGAGAGGAACGTTTGTCCTGATGTCATGATGTCATCGTGGTGGAGATGAAAACAAACACAGAGAGAGCAAAAACACATCGGCCCGG
Organism: Labrus bergylta; assembly: GCF_963930695.1. Lineage (NCBI taxonomy): Eukaryota > Metazoa > Chordata > Actinopteri > Labriformes > Labridae > Labrus > Labrus bergylta. The sequence continues at coordinate 3,243,141 of NC_089197.1, forward strand.
GTCTGCTGCCCGCCCGCCCGCCCCTTGTCCTCTCTCACCTTCTCTCGTAGTGCTTCTGGCGAGGTCCACTTGACGGGCAGCTTGGCGGTGTCCTGTATGGAGGACGCCTCCTTGGTGAGGCCGAAGTCGCTGACCTTGGCGATGTTGTCGTCGGACACGAGCACGTTGCGAGCCGCCAGGTCTCTGTGAACAAAGTTGTTGGCCTCCAGGTACTCCATGGCTTCACACACGTCACTGAGAGACGCACGGGGAGGGAGACAGGAGTGAGGACGAAGATGACAACAGGTGTGTGCATGTCCTCATTAATCGATGCTGCTAATAGTTTCTTATCAAGCCAAAAAATAAATCAGTTTGAAATGAAGGGACAAAAACTTTCTTGTTGTTTTGATTATTTACGCCTGTTGACCTGCATCCTGACACAACATCATCACAGTCATCACTTCTAATAAAACTAAATGAAGACTTTGAGGGTCTTGACTTTGAGATGAAGCAGCTCTTTATGGAGACAAACTTCCTGCCGTCCTGCTGGTGTAAACAAAGAGGCTCTTTCATGTTCCCAGTGAAGTGCGTGACGCTGCTCTTTTTTGAAAATCTTTTCACATCCTGACAGCTGAGAGAGCAGCGGGTTCAGCTCGAGACCCCGATCTGTGTTCACTCAAAACATTTGTCTCCTCTTTAAAATAAAACGAGTGCTTAAACTGAACGAGAGCAAGAAGAGGACTCACAGCGAGAACTTGAGTAAGCAGTCTCCACCGAGCACGGTCCGCCCTCGGGAGCGCAGGTAGTCCACCAGGCTGCCCTGTGACACAGAGCGAGGTGATTGACACAACATGCATGAGGACACAAAGCTGTGACATCATCATCAAAAGAAAGAAAGATGCTCGTTTGCTTTCAGGGAGATCAGGTTTAAACCTTGCTCACACCCCGGCTCAGTTTACATGAAAAGCCGTTTCACACATGCACAAAACTCCTGAGAAGTTTCTAAAGATTACATGGTGAGCTGCAGGTCACCGAAAGGTCAACAGAATGCAGGAACAATGTCGATGACATCACCTGACCGGTGCACATAGAAAAAAAGGGAATGAAGCTGCTTCTTCCTTTTTTCTGTTTCCAGGTATGTTCTCTTACACTCTTCTGTTGACACTGTGTATATGACCGACTACATAAAAACTGTCATAACAATGTCGTCCGACATGTTGGATATGTTGTAAAAACAGCGTCCTTTTTTCTTGCCGTCTGCTTAATGTGCTTAGTGTGAAAGAGCGACGCCCGGATGATTTCCAGGAAGGCCGTCTGAGATTTCCTGCAACTTTTTCAGGAGTGCATGTGTGAACAGTGAGCAGTTAGCTTAGCATTAATTTCAGAAACGAGAAGTGCAGCAGAGACTCGAGGAAGTTACCGCTCCGGACAAAGACAAAAGGTTCAAAGTTCTGCATGTAAAGAAACAAAAAGAGAGAGACCGACCTTGGCCATGTACTCTGTGACGATGTAGAGACTGCCTCGCTCTTCCACTATCACCCCCAACAACTGCACCAGGTTGTTGTGCCTCAGTTGCCTGTAACAAATAAAACAGAAGCAGATTTTAATGATGGTGACCGTCAGAGGTGTCTCTCTGTTTTTTTCACAACCGTAAAAACAATCATTTTAAATCTGATTTGAAAATACAACCTGTGATGTATAATGACTTTTAATGAAGACAGAAGTTGAACAAACAGGAGGTGAACAGGAAGTGATGAAGGTGAAGGAGTCTTACGTCATGACCGAGGCCTCGGCTATGAAAGCCTGCGCCGTGGCGTCGTTTTTGATACACTTGACCGCCACCTTGGTTCCTCTGTAGTCTCCGACCATCACATCTGACAAGGACACAGACGGGGGGAACGTTTTAGCACGATAAGCAACAAGACTTGAGTCCGTTGTCAAAGGCTTGAAAGGCTTAAAGTGTGAAATTGAAGCGTGCAAGACAACGTTTCCTCACCTCCAAACTCCCCTTTGCCGATGGTCTGCAGAAGTTTCAGCTCCTTCCTGTTCAGAGCCCAGCCGCCTGCCAGGACAGGACAAGGAACAGTGAGCAGAGTTCACAAGTCAAGGACAATCCAGCACAAACCCTTAAAACTTTAGGGAAACACATGCATCACAGCATGCATCCTTCTCAGTCCTCTCAGCCGGGTCAGACGGGAACACGGAGGGAAATTAAAAATCGACAGAGGTGGAGGAAGACGGATTGACCTTTGAGGACTGATGACGCCCAGCAGTCGTCCCCAGACACACAAAGATTAATTACCCTCCTCCGTTGATTAAATAATGCTATTAGGCCTGGGATGAGACACAGACCATGGCTACTTTATGCTTTGTGAGGTTAATGTGACTGTAAACAAACACGAGCACAGTGTGTGTGTGTGTGTGTGTGTGTGTGCAGCTAGTTTCCCTGCAGAGCGGCGTAATGAGCTCAGTGTGTTCTTACTCCTGGAGAACTCGTCCTGAGCTGCCACCGTCCCCTCCATCAGCTTGGGTTTGATGAGCCTGGTGCAAAGGCCGTCAGCGTCTTTGGTGTAATGCTGAGGACACACAGAGAGAGAGAGAGAGGGCGAGAGAGAGAGAGAGAGAGAGAGAGAGAGAGAGAGAGAGAGAGAGAGAGTTACATTTTTAATTCAAGTCTCGTAAATGACAACAAAGTCATCTGATAAATAAAGGCTGATGTTTCCATGAAGTGTACGGTCAAAAGTTTGAAGCTGTTTTATTTTCACCTCACTCGTCCATCATATTCTGTGTCTGTTGTTCAAACACAAAACTCCAGAAAATGTTCCTGAAATATTCAGACGTGAGCATCATGTGTGAACGCAAACAGCTAAATCTTTCATCCTGATTTTATCTGGACTTTTTTCCTGTGACGTCGGGGTGAGCTGATGTGTGCACATAGCAGGAAATATCCTGGAAGATTCAACACAAGCGAGACAAGGTTTACATCACATCAGATGTGATCGGGTGTGTCGTGCATTTAGTGAAGCTGATTCTTTTTGTTTTCTGCTTACAGGTAAACTCTTCACCGTGACATGTTCAGTAACACAGAGCGTTAATATCCTCTCCTCTGACCGGGGTGTTTAGAGGTATGTGTGAACATGCAGGACAGGAAGAATTCAGGACATAACAATCAAGCATTGAACATTTTAACAGTACAAAAGGCATGTAATGTTTATTCTGGTGAAATAATATTCTAATCTTAAGCAGACTCAAAGAGGAGAGCGACTGTAACAACTGAATTTCTCCCTGGGATTGATAAAGAATTTCTGATTCTGATATTAATTTGTACATTGACACCAGTGAGCTCAGTGTTTCGGCTCTTTGTTGTTCCCTTCTCCCCTCTTGTTGTCTTGGAGGAGAGAGGCTTTTTGGACTTCAGCGTGTTGCCTCTCAGTCAGGGAGTGTGTGTTGATTTACTCCTTTGTTGACTTTTTTTAACGACAGTATTCAGTTCTTTTTGAGTGGTAAATCTTTTTTCCATTTCCCATCTGCACAGCTGTCCCAAGAGTCATCCTCTAGTTGGACACTTTAAAGCCAACCTCACAATTATTTTAATTGCACCTTTAATGTTTGCACTGACTGTTATTTAATGTCTGTTTTTGATAATTTTCTTCTTTTTAAACATTTCTAAAAAAGAATTTGATTCATCTAGGGGTATTCTTTAAATCTTTTTTTCAGGTTAATATATATGTATGGGAGGGGGAGGGGGGGGGGGGGGGGGCGGTTTTGTGGTTAATTTGTAACAAATGTTTCATGTCATGTCTTTGTAACCTGCTACTGGATGCTTTGAATTTCCCTCTGGATCAATAAAGTATCTATCTATCTATCTATAAATATTCCTTCATTCTGACTTCGGTTGGGTGTATGATGTGTTTTATTGGGTAAACTTGTGGGTTGTTGTTGTTGACCCCGTGGGGTCGCCTGGGGTTTTAAAACAGAGGAGAGTGCATAGATTAAAAAAAAGAAAAGGTTCTGGTGCTAAATGACAAAGTGATGACAAAGTGAGCTCAAACAGCAGAGTAATGCACGGTAGTTGTTGCAGGATTGTTTTAAATCTTTATAAATTTAACTCCCCTCCCCCCCTTGAAGAAAAGCATGTTGTTGACTTCTGACCTCGATGAATGATCGGGGACTGATGTGGATAGATGTTATCTGAAGGCTTTTGATATGTTAAATGAACGCACGCTGCAACACTTTGCAAAAGGAGCGTGAAGGTAGCGATGAAAAGAAAAATCCAGGCTGCGGTAACGGGAGAGGATGTGAGGAGGATCCATCTTTTTAACATGAATGGGTTATCAGTGGGATCTTCACTTTCACAAACGAGAGAAAGCGTATGTCTGCAGGGAGAAAACAGAACCCCCTGCCTTCTTTCCATTCGTCACAGGAGAGTTCTGATGTCTCGTTTGAACACAAACAAGCCGAGGAGGAGAGAATAAACGCCTCATCTGTGCAGCAATCATACATTCACCGAGCTGAAGAGTGGCAGCATGTGGAGTGTGAGGATGGAGATGAGCTCCACTGATGGGAGGTGTGAGTGTTTGCTGTGGGAACCAGCAGCAGACGAGGAGTGTGTGGGAGGAGGTTAAAGGTCACCGTGTCTGATGTTCACCTCCAGAAACGCAGCCAACAAACCCCGAACCCCGTCAGTACCGGCTCATCGTCTTAAAAAAATAGATATTTCATAACCCAAAGAAAGAAAGAAAATGAATCTTAAAAAAAGGAGGTTAATGTGTGAGCCAATCCGTGAATCAGCGTCTCAGTTCACATCAATCTAAAAAAAAAAAAAACAGCAGAAGAAGAATCTACTCAACCGACAACAAAGCCAGTGTTGTTATGAAACTGCAGCAAGGATGCAAGTGTGTGTGATGACCACCAGAGGGCAGCATGGGGAAGGAAGGGTCAGCTTATTCAGCACAGACAAAACAGCAGCAGCAGCAGCAGCAGCAGCAGCACGCCCTTCTCTATCCAACTACAAGTACTCCATCAAGACATCTGATCTCATCTGTTAATGGACACTGAGGCCTGAATGCTTCATACTGACTTCCTGTTTAACACTTTAAAGCTACAGCAATGTTTCAAAAAGAGCTGGGATGCTGATTTAAATGTAAATAATAAGAGCATTCTGGTGATTTGTAAAAACATGAATCAACTTATTGAATGACAAATAGAACAAAGAAAACATATCAAATGTGGAAACTGAGAAATGCCAGTCAGGAAATAAATCCCCTTTTGGATCTGATGTCAGCGACGTGTTTCCAAGAAGTTGGGACAGCGATGTGTTCACCGCTCTGTTGCATCACTTTTTCTTTGAACTCTGAACGTTTTTGGGATCTGAGGAGAGCGCTTTGTCATTTTGAAAGTCCCGTTCTTGCAATAATAGAAAGTGTCAATAATATGAAGATTTTCAACATCATTTTTTTTAATATATTTATTTTCTATATGACCTGTTAATGTTAATTTTCACTCTGGTAATTATTAACAGAATCAACAGACTCACTGATAACAGAGTTAACGTCTCTCACACTCCTTTGATTAACTTTCACCACCTCTACTAACCACAAAGCAAAAAATAAAGAACGAGCATGGTATCTGAAAATACTTCATCTTGTGAAAACAACAGAGTCCCGTTTGTGTCACCTCACATCATGTGACTGTTACACAGAAGATCACTGAGGGGGGATTTAATGACAGAATGGAGACCTAGGCCTGTCACTGTACACTAACACATATAGTAAATATGAGCTGTGTATGTATGTGTGTGTGTGTGTGGAGCCTGCTGTGACAGGCCAGTAGGAGCAGGGGAACCATGAGCAAGACAGAAAAACACTCAAGAATGTGAGGAATCTTGTCATGGGCTATAATAGAGAGAGAGAGAGCGAGAGAGAGAGCGAGAGAGAGAGGGCGAGAGAGAGAAGGCGAGAGAGAGGACACAGGGGAATAGAGGCGGGGGGAGGATGAAGATATAGAGAGAATGAAAATGGAGAAAGATGGAGAGACAGTTAAGAGGTTAGGAGGATGTATAACAACGAGAGGAAGGGCGGGAAAAAAACGAAAATGTCAGGTATACATGAGGGACCATAAAGAGAAAGAGATGGAGAGAGAGAGGCAGAACTGAGAGAGAGAGAGAGAGAGAGAGGCAGAACTAAGCCTGGAGGGTGTGAACGAGAGAGAGAGAGAGAGAGAGAGAGAGAGAGAGAGAGAGAGAGAGAGAGAGAGAGAGAGAGAGAGAGAGAGAGAGATTGATAAATGCTCTCTGGGGATGTAGATGGTTTTGGAGCCAGCTGGCACAATCCTGTCGTCCACTTCCAACGCCCCGCGAGGCACAGAGACGAGGTCCAATTAGAAGTGTGATAGCCGCCAATCCAGCTCGTCTCTCTATCTGAGAGGTCTCTCTCTCTCTCTCTGCCATCATGTCTCCTGTCTTCCCCTCTCCCCACTCTGTCCTCCTCCTGAACCGGCTTTCAGATATCAGGCGGCGAGTGAGAGGATCAGACGGCTTTCTGAAGACTGGGAACATGTACTCGAGTCTCATTTTCACTGTGGTCACGCTGAAGTTGGTGTGTGTGTGTGTGTGTGTGTGTGTGTGTGTGTGTGTGTGTGTGTGTGTGTGTGTGTGTGTGTGTGTGTGTGTGTGTGTGTGTGTGTGTGTGTGTGTGTGTGTGGGGGGGGGGGGGATTATGTAATCATACTGCTGCATGACTGATCACACTGAAGCAAGATGTCACTTCATTAACTGTAAATACTGGCATACATATTTGATGCTCACTCAGGTCACCATGTGGTGGACTCTGAAGCTTCAGTGTTTATCCAGCTCTGCATGGGTCTGTAAACCTTTCTGTGTTCTAACCTCTCTCCATTTTTCAAAAGCATCTCCAATATTGATCCTAGTTTGAGCACGTTTCTGCTCGTGGAGCTTATTAGAAACATGCAGAGGCTTTTTAGGTCGGGTACAATCACTTCTATCTGAACCACTTCTCTTGACCGCTTCCATCACTGCAACACCTGTTGACCTGATAACTGCTCTCATATCTGACAAACAGAGGGGCGTCCAAAACAGCCGTGTGTGGGGGTCGCCTTAAAAGTGCCTACCTTCTCTGGTCCAAACAAATCCAGAGCATTCAGGAGCAGAATCTAAAGTTAGAAGGAGGACATACTGGCTGCTGCATTGTTGTCAGAGAAGCCAGCACTTCAACACAGCATGTTTCCTTAATGTCTGATCAGATAGTAAGATACCTTTATCATCTCACATCTCACTGATTGGACCTTTAAGAAGGTTACAGCCTTTTGTTTTCTGCTGTCCCTCACCTCGACCAGCTGCATGAGGTTCTCAAAGTACTCCTCCTCGTCGATGGTGAGCTTGCCGTTGTGGTAGATGATGCGGTAGTGCTCCACCTTGCCATCACAGCTGACGCACAGGGTGTAGTCGCCGGGGTAGTTGGTGCTCTCCCTCACCAGGAACAAACCCGTCTCAGGAGGGTAGAGGAGCCGCTCGGCCTGCTCCCGAGTTATCTTCCCATGAAACCATCTACAAAGAAAGATGTGACAGGAGAAAAGTTAAGAGGGAAATGATACAGAAAGAGGTGGATATGGGTTCATGTATGTGTTTCTTCAGGATTCAGAAGAGCGCTATATAAGCCCAATGTATTCTTATTATTGTAATCATGTATAAAGATCCTCTTCCATGTATCACAGCCCACAACACTTCCCCTGAAACAGGAAGTGGAAAACAAGAGAGTGAGGTGATGGGAAGCTGGCAGCAGCACTTCCAGTCCGTTCAGCTCGAGCGGTGCAGGGCCGTTGAAAAAGTACCTGAACCCAAACAACAGGAAGCGTGGAGCAGACACACACACACACACACACAACACACAACACACACACACACACACACACACAACACACACACACAACACACACACACAACACACACACACACACGGAAAAGCCTGAGGCAGAGTAGGAAACCGACACACAGCCACTGCAATAACAGGAAAGTGCAAAAACTGCTCAGACGAGGCGTCGGGTCGAACAGAAACAGGTCACCCACTCCTACAGGGAGGACCAGAAGATGGACATAAATAATCATATAAACTCAGGATGAAGCTAAGCTAAAAAGCCGGCCATACTCGGAGAAAATATAAATCCTCATCCTTCATCTCAAAGCGTCATGTATGACCCCGCCTCACCCTCACCATATGGCCTTCTGGATGCAGCTATAGGCTGCTAATGGATGGATTAGACGGCTGCATTACTCGGAGCGCCATCGCATGCAAACCAGATTCATGGATTTCAATCTTACCCTGGTTTCTGTGCATGGATCTTACATCATAACACTATCCATGTTTCTGAACATCTGTGTGCAGCTGTCTTTAACATCCACCCGTTTACGTCTGCCTCTCTGGGGGTCAGGATGAAGCTGCAGCAGTCTGAGGCGGTGTGTCTTGTCACCCTTCTACCGCTGCAGTGTTTTCCTGCTCCTGTGAGGGGTTCTGAGTAGAGATAAGTTTACTAAACAAAACTCACAATGCTGCTCAAATGTAATGTTCATGTAGTGGTCATGCTGCCACTAGCTGGGGCTGTAGCTCCGGTTAACGGGCGAGCTCTCCTCGCTCGACTCCCCCGATGTAAACCAACACAGGAGCAGCTGCGTCAGGATGAACTGACCACATTCAGTCCAGGCATGTTAAAACTGCATGAAGGACATACAGCTGGTGGTGCTAGCAATGCTAATGTTAGCCACACTCAACATCAGACCGACACACAGGTAGGATGTTGCAACAGGAAGTGTGTGGCTCTACTTATTACCCAGCGTTGTTCAGGTGAAGGTGTGGGCGAGACATGACTCATCGTATTTTTGTGTCTTTGTTTTAGTAGTTGTGATGTCTGCTGTAGATTCGCTGTTAGCCGAACATTTACCCCGTAGTCCCCTCACAAAACGTTCTTTGCTGAGTGGATCGTTTTTATTTAGCTTTGCTCCACCCAACTGTCATGACCTCGGGACCCCAAAGGGTCTTAAAGGCCCCACTTTGGGAATCACTGCCTTAAGACCGATCTGCTAGGAACAACCTAATCTTGAGGCCAAATAGGATGCAAAAAAATCCCCCCGCAACCTTCACAACATCAGTGAAGAAAATAAAATACAATCACAGACAAACCGAGGACAGATACACTTCATAACGTCATGAACACATCAATTAAAACAGCAGTTTACATAATAAGTATCAAAACTTGACTCTATGACGGGGGTCTCCACTGGGTCCAAATGTCTGGAAAACGTCTGATATGAGATGCTCAGAGCGTCCTGATCAGCTGGATCATTTTAATGTGAAGGTGCCGGAGGTTCAGCCCTTACACAAGCGATGATGTCATCTCACTATTCGATCATTTCATATCGTTCTGGGTGTGAAAGCTCGTAACAGCTGCTGAAGCAGCTCACAGCGTCTCTATCCTCCTCCATCTATTCCTCCTCCTCCATCACTCCCCCTCCTCCTCCATCTATTCCTCCTCCTCCATCACTCCCTCCTCCTCCATCTATTCCTCCTCCTCCATCACTCTCTCCTCCTCATCACTCCCTCCTCCTCCATCTATTCCTCCTCCTCCATCACTCCCTCCTCCTCCATCTATTCCTCCTCCTCCATCACTCTCTCCTCCTCATCACTCCCTCCTCCTCCATCTATTCCTCCTCCTCCATCACTCTCTCCTCCTCATCACTCCCTCCTCCTCCATCTATTCCTCCTCCTCCATCACTCTCTCCTCCTCCATCACTCCCTCCTCCTCCATCTATTCCTCCTCCTCCGTCACTCTCTCCTCCTCCTCCTCCTCCTCCTCCTCCTCCTCATCTTCCTCAGCCTCCTGAGACAGCAGAGGTCCTCGTGGCGGGCAGCTTAATACGGGTCATGTTGATTAGATCAGTGCAGGCAGCTTCTGCGCCTCCTTGACTCCTACTAATCCGAGAGCGGGTGCCAAGCTCGCTCGCCCCAGAGACACACACATCGGCCTTTTAATGGACACACTAGCTGCTCTGTGAACGGCAATTATCTACAATCTTCATGCATGACATCATAGTGACAGAAAAAAGGCCCAAAAATGCAGTTAGCATCTTGGAGTGGACAACAGGAAATAGGGCGGTACGTTTTTGAATGCCCCAGCTTCTTAAGGGGGTGGTGCTGCAGGGTCTTGCAGATATCTGCCACAAGGGGGCAGCAGACTGCGCAGGCTGCATAATGCTGCTGAGTCTCAGCTGGTCAGGGTGAGCATGGAGACAGAAGAGCACAGCTGAACCTTTATGTAACTCAGAGCAGAGGGAGAGAGCTCTTCTCTGAGACATCTGTTAGTGATTCACTTCAAAAAACAAAATCAACAAGTCCCTGAAGGTTACAGCTAACGGCTCCAGAGGAACGACTTCTGATGACATGAGGGATATGAAAAAGACAACGACTTCGAGGTCAGCGAGTCAGGAGTCCATTCATTCTTTTAAAGGTCAGATGAAATCAAAGCAGAGATTTATGATGTCTCTAAATCACATTTTCATCACGACGTCTTGGACTGATATCAACCGAACACCAGAATCAAGCCAATAATAAAGACAATATGTGGGTACACAAAACGCCCATTTCCTTGGAAACATAGAAATGATATCGACTAATGACTCAAATTCTGACTGATCCACAAATCCTGCAGCCAATGAAATGCTGTCTCCGTTCTCACAGGACGTACACCAGGTAGCTTTGGTTAGTAATCATCAAGACGCATGTTCTCCCGTTCATGGCCGTTGGTTACAGTAAATTTACGGTAAGCATTCAAATGAAGGTCCCCGGCTTCTTACATTAAACTCAGGGTTGGTAATTTAAAAAAAAAATAGCATGATTTTGAAAGTAGCATTCCCTCAGTGCTCCATCTGCACCCCCTCCCCTCTGTGCTCCCTCATAAGCCACGCCCCCTCACTTACATGACCTCAGCTCATCTCTTACATTGTGTAGAAACTACGTCGTCTCATGTCTCATTCAGCGGTCAGTAAACTCACAGTTTAAACTCCTAAAGTCATCGGTGACGAGCTTTGAGTGTGAGCTAGAGCACACAAGAGGTAGAGAGTGAGCAGGGAGACAGGGAGGCGTCTGATTGGTTCATCAGATTGGTACCTCGTGGCAGACATTGGTTGAAGTTTTTACAGACTTACAAACTGATACAGATGATGGATTTTCTTTGTCCCATTTTCAGAGAACATGAGTTATTAGTTTCTGTCAGGACCTAAAGACAATTTCAACCAGAATCTTATTAAATGTATCTCAAAGGAAATGACCAACCCCGCCTTTAACATGTGACATGAAGAGAAGCAGAATCAAAAAGCTCTACTTTGCATGTCATGGAAACTTGAAGTGAAGCCTCAGTTTGATTACTGTCAGGGTTGACTTCTTCTGCAGTGACTTATAACAGCAATCAAATGTTCATAATTTGCATTTTTCTTCTCTCTCTCTCTCAAGAAAAGAGAGGAAAGCACACCCTGACAAGAGTTTGTTAAAGAGGACATGTTAGTATTTATGATGATATGAAAACATGAAATATCTCTCAGTAAAGTTTAATCTAAGAAGAGCCTCAGCAAAGAGTTATACTGCTGTGTGTTTGCATAATGTCATAGTCATAGCACAGGGCGTATTTAAAGTTAACCACTGGGACTTTTCAGAGATCACACACACACACACACACACACACACACACACTACAACATGCCAGAGCTCAATGACCCTGAGACCAGGTTTAAACCGGTGAAGACAGGCAGTATGATTGGTGGCAAACGGAGAGGTCAGAGCTTTCAGCAGCAGCCGATGAAGGGAGACACAGAGAGTCAAAAGTCTATTTAAATGTTTCCTGCCAACAAGCTGCTGCTGCTAACACTGAGCGGCCCGTCGTCTCTGCGAGCACCGCTCAGCTGAACATAATGACACCCTGAAGAGTCATTCTCGGACTGATCTGTGTTTGAGAAATGCACTCTCACTTCGGGGTGTAACGACTTTCTCTTCTCCATGGATCTTTTTATGTAGTTGAGTTCAAAAAGCAGAGATTCTCAAGCAGGGGCGTGTCCAGACGTTTAGGACTGGGGTGGCTCCAACTGGGGCTCAGTGCCTGTAGTCTTTTTACACTGTGCTTAAAGACTATCAGGCAAGTTGTAGTTGGTTGCCATGGTAACGATGGGGGCTGCAGTTGGGACACTCTGTGAAAGTAAAATACTAGAAATACTGACAGGCTTCATCAAAAGCTGTTGGGTTAGTTTCAGGACAGCGAGCACCACTTTCCCAGTCGAGTGAGCACCCTCCTCCTCCTCCTCCTCCTCCTCTTCTTCTTATTCTACATTTCAAATGTTAAACTCTTGATTGTCATCACTTGAGGGATACACAACAAAACCTCAAATGACAACAACCTCATAACTATGCTATGGGGATTCAGCAGCAGCAGCCTCTCCTGTCTCCTTTCATTTTGCGCGCCCGCCTCTCGTTTTGTTTTCCTCTCTTTCAGATCGCTGCTGTTTCAAAGAGCTTCATTCAAATGGAGTGCACAGCTGTCCTGGCCTCTGTGGCAGTCCGACACAGACAAGAGGAAACAACAAAACAACAAAACAGAAGGGATTTCCATCTTTTGATGCCACGGCTGACTTTTACAATCAACACTACAATTCCCCTCACAGCGGGGGGGCCCAAGTGAACGGGGGGATTCAACGACTTGTTGACGAAATCTAAGACGGAGGAAGAGCTCGTGTGGAAATGTAAAAGATATGAAATACGGAATGTGATGCTTTCAGTTCTGCTGCTTTGAACATGAACTGTAAGATGCACATGCAGACACACAGATCTGCTGGTTTCTCTTCTTCTTTGTGGTACTTACGGCATAAGACTGAGTTTCCCTCCTGATTTGACTCCTTCTCTTTTCTGGACGTAGTTGGCTGGAATGGTGCCCTCTCTGCCCACTGTGTTCCTCGCTTTGTACCAGTTGGGATCCTGAAAGAGACAAACACAAAATAAACAAATGGAGGGGTGTTACCAAGTCGTCCGGGAGGTGAGGTGTCCCTCTCTCAACACGCTCAAGAGGTGTAGATGTTGGATTAGTGATCTACAGATTTATACTGGTGAACACTGCTTCTACTATTCTCACCTTTGTGTTTGAATGAAATAAATGTTTTTTTTGTTTTATTGTAAAGAACATTTCTCCCATCCATCCACCCACCGATCCACCCACTCATCCATCCACCAATCCATCCATCCATCCATCCACCCACCCACCGATCCACCCACCCATCCATCCATCCACTCATCCATCCATCCATCCATCCACCCATCCATCCACCCATCCATCCACCCACCGATCCACCCACTCATCCATCCACTCATCCATCCATACCTGGTTCTTGGCTTTATTATTTTTTTAAATTGCTGTATTACCGTGCAAAACATTTCACTCTAACAATCAATCCTGTTGGTTCGCTCATTTGCTGGGCTCTTTGTGGCTGTGCTGCTACACTTAAAATATGACACACCCATCCATCCACCCACCCACTCATCCATCCACCGATCCATCCACTCATCCACCCACTCATCCACCCACCCACCCACCCCCTCATCGTGTTAATGAGTGAGGGTAAGATGGAGCGTGAGATTGACAGGCGGTGTGGTTCAGCGTCTGCAGTAATCCGGGCGTTATATCGCCCCATCGTGAGCCTGAAGATCTCGATTTACTGGTCGATCTTCGTTCCAACCCTCACCTGTGGTCCCTTAGGGGGTTCATATTCATCACTTTCATCACTTTTGTCATGCAGGTTTTGGCTGATTTAGTCATGCCCTGTTGCACTTGAAGAACCTTAGTAAGCAGTATAATGATCAGTTTCTATATTTCATTTTGGAATATCTTACCCTGGTGACTCCGATAATGGTGAGTACATCTCCTTTACAGAAAGGCAGGTCCTGTTCGTTGGCGGTCTGGAAGTTGTACTTGGCTACACACTCTGTGCCAGTCGTCCAGGGTACCTACATCACACAGGACAGAGAGAGGAACCAACGTTATTCACAGCGATGTGACAGAGATTCAGATTTTTTTATGACTTGATTTTCATTGAAAGGCCAGCGCCGCTCTCTGTCAGGCAGTGCGAGCGCTGCAGCTCCTCATATTTAAAAAGGAATGCAGAAGGTTGCTTTGTGTGTTCGCTGTCAGATCTGCACAGCTGTGTGATCAAAAACACAGACAGAAGAATGAATGAGATGAAATGAGCGAGCCGAGTACAAAGCAGCAGGTGTGAGTGAGCGAGTATCTCCTTGTTGAAGCTGCTTTATTCCTGACATCACACAATACAGCTGGATGTGTCAGCCTCACTCAATAACACATGATGACTTCAGACGAGTGGAGACGACTGGGACTGGAGGAAACCTCGTCTCTTCACCGTCATTAAAGTGGACAAACATACATCCCACTGTTAAATCTAGTTCTCACCAGCTCCGGCTTTCATCCAAGGTTTAGTCTTTTTTTTATCTTTTAGTGTTTTTTTGATCAAACGAAGACGCGACGCATCCTGTGAGGCCGCTCCAGAAACACCTGAGCGCATGTGAGAAAACCCTCCAGAGAACCTGTGGAGAGGGACTGCGTGTGCATACGGACGACCAAATGAAATAAGTGGGACAAAACGGATTTGAGCAAACATAAAGCTCTCTGTGCGCTGTAACATAGTATGACCGCGGTCACACTGGCCATCCGTTCTCTCTCTCTCTCTCTCTCTCTCTCTCTCTCTCTCTCATAATAACATGAAGCGTGCATGTGTTGTATTACGACGTTATGCACAAGAGGTAATCGTGCTAAAGCACAGTTAGTCCTGTGCAGTGTGACCGCGGGCCGTGCTGGCTAGCATGGGAATGGAGCAGCGGGGGGCCCAATCATGCTTGAGTACAGCACGGTACGGTTGGCCAGTGTGACCGCGCCCTGAAACAATGGTTCTGCTGGCTGCGCTTTTCTAGCGGCACGGTTCTGAGTGATCGGGCCTTGATTCAAGCTTTTATCCCGACCCATCTGGACTACTTCAATGACCTCTATGTTGGCGTTAGTCAGGCGTCCTCTTCCTCGCTTACAGTTGGTCCAAAGTGCTGCAGCTCGTCTTTTAACAGACACAGGGAAGCAGCAAATCTCCGCCTCCATTCACTGGCTGCCTGATTCATTTGAAAATGTTACTATTTGTTTTTAAATCTGTACGTGGGGCAGAGACACAAAATGTTTCAGAGGTTTTGCAGCCCTACAACCCGTCGACATCACTGAGAGCCGATGACCGTTTTTCTTTTTTTTTTTAGCCTGTCCAAAGTCTATGCTGAAGACCAGAGGCGGCCCTGCTTATTTAGCTAAATGGACCTCTCCCATCAGGTTGGCCACTCTGCACTGCCTGTTTTTAAATCTAGTCTTAAAACTGATTTTCTCACCTTGACTTCTCACTCTGAATGAGAGCAGTGTGTTCTCATGTCCCTGCTCTATGTGTCATATTTTGGCCGGGTGGTCATGATTTTTAAATTTTCAAATAGTCATATGTTTGTAAAAAATCAAAGAGTTAATGCAACTATTATGTCTTCTATTATTTTTTCTTTTGCGTGAAATGATTATGAGATTAAACTTGATCTGGTAAAACTAGAACATCTCAGCATGTCCTGAGAGAGCGAGGCCCACAGCAGAAGAAGGACGGTCCATTAAACCATGCTGAGTGTGCGTTTACATGGACGTGAGTACCCGGGTTACGAACCTCATCCTGGGTTTTTTCAGCTGATGGTTTGATGCCGATGGAGGCCTTTTGGTCTGAGGTTTGTAACATTACCGACAGGTCACACTGCTGCCCCACAAAATAATTCTGCATCAAGACTGTGATGTGACCTCCAGACCTCCAGAGACTGGATGTGTTAAAGTAGAGACATAATCAATCTAAAGCCAGAAGCTCACTGACCCATGGTGTATTAATGTAGCTGTAAACCACGGCGGGTCAAATACAGTTATAAGACGGGGAGAGAGAGAATTATTAGTTTATTTTTAAACCCTGTCTGCTCGGGGTATGTGTCACCTGGGGACCCTCTGGGAATTTTGGAGTGTACCCCCCAATGTGAGTGTTTGGTGTGGACTGTGGAGCATTCACACGGCTTAAGTGAAGCCTGTAGTTCACTTCCTGTTTACAGACATTTCTGATTGAACATGTTAAGGCGCTGCATGGTAACGGCCTCGACTCCACACCCGGTACACTTCAACAAACAACGAGCTGGTTCTTCTGATGGAGTTTAGTGTTGCTCCTTCTTAATATCGGTCTCTGTTCTGTGGCACGAGATGAGTTGGCTACGTTTTCAGCTAAAATGTTTCCATTGTTTTAAGCGGACAAAAAGCCTCAGAAACCTTTAAAAAAAGAATACCGCCTCAAATTAGTGAGATGCTGATTCAGACAGGATAGATTTTATCAGAGGAGCTGTGTTTGTGTGTGTGTGTGTGTGTGTGTGTGTGTGTTTAAACGCGGTCGGTAAATTCATTTTTTCTTTACAAATTACAGAAATGTTGGATTCACACAGGATTAAAAACACAAACGTCCTCCACAGTTAGTACAAACGACCAGAGGTCACCTGGTTGATTTGAATCCTGTTTGAATAAAGCTTTAGATTCACAGTTAAAAACAAAGAAAACCTCCAAACAAAACATTAACAGAATAAATCGATGCGTGATGTTCACTCTCTCGTGTGCAGGGAAACAGAATTATCTGTTTCATGTAAATTAACTTATGAAAGATTAAAGATATTAAGTCAGAGCTCAGCTTTAGTGTGTTGGTGTGATCTGTGAAATGTGACCTCTTCAGAGAGTGTGTCTGACTGTAGTGAAGCACCGGGGTGTGACAGATAAGAACCATCCGGATCAATAAGGACGCGTGCAGGCAGATTATGATGCAGCAGCACAGGAAGTAATCCCACTCTGAAGCCAACATTTGAGAAGCATTAGTTAAACCTCTGAGACAGCCGGCTGAAATGGAACCACCTGATACTTTGATGGATGAGTCCAGAGCAGCTCTGTGCATGAATACATCACTACATGAGCTGATGTCATGCACACACTCTGCTGTGTGTATGCATGTGTGTTAGTTAACCTTTAGTGCAGAGCTTTTTCCTTCAAAATAAAATCCAGACTTCTCCTAAAGTGAAGCTGGCTGGTTCCTTCAAAATAAAATCCAGACTTCTCCTAAAGTGAAGCTGCTCCATTGTCCCTTCTGGGCCTCCGTACATGTGTGGTGGTGACTGTGTCCTCTGACTGCATTTTACTGTTCTGATTTGTTCTGGTTGACTCGGGACGTTTCTGGGCGGAGCTGGTGTGTTTCCTCCAGCCAATGACAGCGCAGCAGGAGAGTTTAGGAGTGGATACAGTTCAGTGATTGGACGAGATTCAAAGCGGTGAATATGACGGACGAGGATGTAGCAGCAAAGAAGAGAAAATATAATGAGAGTGAGGAGAAACACCAAGTGGATAAAGCTCGTTCTAAAACGAGGGTGAACCTTGTGTTGGACGTGGAGTTGATCTACTTCCTGTTGGACAGGAAGGTGACAAACACCAGCGGTTAGCTTGAGCTAGCGAGAGTTAGCTTGCAGTGTAGCTACGAGCAGTAAATGTACACACTACATCCTGCAGTGAGGGAGAGCTTCTAGAGGGCCATGTTTGAATGTTGTGTTTAAAAACATTTCTACTGACTCCACCTTTAATTAAAACAGAGCAGCATGACCTCACACATGACATCACTGCAAATGTAAGTGCAACTGGTCACTTTAAAACCAAAGATCAAGGTGCATGTTATTTTTATGTGAGTAAAGAATCTTCTATTCTATACGTCCAGTTTCTCCGATGTCATGAGTTTCTGTTTCATATAAATTAAAGACACATGTTTTCGTTCACTTACATGCATCCCAGACATGGTGAAGGGCAGCAGGCAGCAGGTGTCCTCAGGCAGGAAGCGGTCAGTGTTCAGCTCGTACCATCAGAGCTGCAAAAAGAAAAGAGAGGCGTTAAGAAAAGCGGTCCACTCTTTCGTGTTTTCTCAACAGAAAACAGATCGAAACAAAATGTTACACATTCTCAGAACAACAACTGATCCATCCTCATTTTTACTCCTTGATTGAATCGAAAGTCAGACGCTGATAAAGACTCCAAAAAGATGCTCTACCGGCCGGCTCACATGATTCATGTTTTGGTGTAATATTGAACTGATTTGATGCAACGTCTCACACTCATGTAAGTGAATTATTAGAGGGCTGCTGTTTTGGTTAAAGCCAGGTCTTCTGAGCGTCTTCACTGTGCAGCACATTAAAGGTGACCTTGACACAGTGACAGGAGAGGAGAGCCAGGAGGAGATAGAGAGCTGCAGGACGAGAGGGAAGAAGGAGGAGGGGAGGAGAGGGAGGGGAAAAGATGAAGGATGAAAATATGCCGTTTCTCATTTTTTTGCACCAAGAAAAGGTCAGAGTGTGTTTTGGTGTGTTGTGGTGTGTGTGTCTGGAGGACAAAGCGTGCGGCTGAGAGTGGGTGAGAGATTGTGTTATGTTGGTATGTGGCTGTGAGAGAGTGTGCCACTCATTTCAATCAGGAGTGTTTCATGTTGTTTAAAGAGTCTCCTATGATCCTTCAGACTGAATACTACAGTATCTGAATCATAGCCTCCGACAGAAGCCTCCATTCAAAAGCATCTCACTTCCGACCAGCCCGGAGAACAGGAAGTTCAAATGTGAAGGGAGAAGGAGGAAGTGCGCTGACGCATATTTTTCCAGTGCTTTGTGTGAGACAGGGAGGGGCTGTACCCGGTCAGTATCAGCACGGGGATCTGGTCTCTGCCTCGGCCGATCTTAACCTGCTGACGACTGAGCTGAGGGTTTGTCAAAATGTTTGATACTTCGTGATGCCACGTTTTAAAAATAAACAATCCTATTAAGTGTATTCCCGTCTGGGAAAGTACTGAAACCTCAAAAAACTACAAATCTTCAGTCATATTTATGGCCAAAGCAGCGGAGCACTGTCTTAGTTGCACAACTGGGTTGGCAATGTTTTGGTACTGAAATATTACCAATGCATTTGTGCAAATTCAGACACTGAGCAGAAGTTTGCCTGCTTGTTTTTTTCTTATCAAACAAGAAATAATCTGATGGTGGTTGTCTAAGACGTGTATTTTTTAATATTTATTTTTTGGGCTTTTTGGGTCTTTAATGGAGAGACAGGAAAGTGGATAGAGTTTGAAATCAGGGAGAGAGAGAGAGAGGGGAATGACATGCAGGAAAGGAGCCACAGGCCGGATTCGAACCCGGGCCGCCATTCATGGGGCGCACGCACTAACCACTGCGCCACCAGCGCCCCAAAGACGTGTATTTTTGTTGCAGTTATCAGGAAAAGGTTTCAATATTGAGAGTAGAGAGTGAACAGTGAAGGACTGAATGGATAACAGACTTGAGGTTGAATAGCTCTCTTAGTCTTCAGACACATTCAGAGGCTGCCGGTTAAAGAGTCAGCATTAACTCATCCATTCATTCACATTTATACGCTGCAGACGAAGCAGCGGGAGAAACAAGTGTCTTGCCCAAGGACTCATCGGACATGTGGCTGCAGGAGCCGGGAATCAAACCTCCGACCGACTCTACCAACTGAGCCACAACCGCCCCTTTAAAGAAAATGTACCGCAGTGCTTTGACTGATAAGGTGGGAAAAAAATCAATACATGTAAAAATTGAGATTCTTTTAAAAAGATTTGTAACTTTCAAAAATATACTTTTTTTTTTTGTTTTGCTAATCAGTCCCTCCCTGCTAAGTGCTAAAGCTAAAGCTGTACTCTCAGCAGGATACCAAATGGAGCAGCGAGACATTCAGCTCAGTCTCACAGAGATGACTGAAGTAGAGTTAGATCAGTCTCAATATTCACAAATGCACACAGAAGGATTCACAGATGTATTTCAATGCACACACAAATATACAATATACATATATATTTAAAAAACACATTTGTATCTTGTTACAATAAACAACAGTTTGTATATAAATGTAACAAGATACAAATGTGTTTTTTAAATATATATGTACGTTGTCTATTTGTGGATTTCTATTACATATAAACTATAAATATTTGTGTGCGCATTGAAATACATCTGTGAATCCTTCTGTGTGCATTTGTGAGACTGATCTAACTCCATGAAGTCTGGACTAATTCCAAAACAGACTTTGATTCATGAATCCAGAATCGTTTGGATTGAAAATAGATTCTGAATTGAATCGTTAGCCCAAGAATCAAAATCAAAATCGAATCATTTGACACCCAAAGATCCCCATCCTTAGTAAGAGAATCATTTATAGATCGAGATATCCTGTATGTTCTTTCCCTGCATGTCGGGTTCAGGTAGATGTATGACAAACACATCGTTTTCACTCTCTGTTTTATGCAAAGCTACCTTCTCTCTGCTGAGCATTATCCGCTCTGTGTCATTCCAGAGTCGTCTCCTACAGACGGCCTGGATACTCCCATGCTCCCTCAGATCTACAGCTTCACAGCCTCATCCTGTGTTGAAACAGGAAGCAGCCTAATAGCAGACCACTGCAGATCTGTAGGCAAACTGACAAGAGCCAAATATATTCAAGGCCAGGCTGCTGGGCTGCTGGGCTGCTGGGCTGCTGGGCTGCTGGGCTGCACCCAGAGGGCCCCGGGCTCCTCTCTCTCTCCTCGCCGTTCTGTACGTCTGTAGTGTTGCTGCTGGAACCGAAGCAGCTCGCCTCACCAGCCCACAGCCGCACCAGCTGACCAATAGAGGGAAGACAAGCGAGGGCTATTCTTATCTCACTCCAGAGCTGAGGAATGCCTTGGAGCTCTTTAGAGAGAGCTTCAGCATCACACTCCTCACTTCTCTCTCTCTCCTTCAGGTCGGTCGAGTGTCTCTGAGTCGAGAGTTTGTCAGCTCGGTGTTCTGTAGTAGACTGAGGAGTAGTCCAAACACTTCCTTTAGGTTCACAGAGAAGAAGAAGAAAACAGATGTAGAGAGCTCAAACACCACCAGGTGCTATGTTTACACTGCTGTGTGAAATACTTGATTCTGATTGGTAAAGAGCAACGGTCTGCTATCCGTCGATTGGATCGCCGCTGTGAAGAGCAAACAGATACTTAGAAAGGCAGGCGGGCAGTTGGTTGGTAGGGACGCGGCTCTTATCGCAGACTCTGGAGGACTAACTGTGACCTGCTGACCTGAGGTCCATTACTACTGTTTCTACTTTTAAACTCAAAATCTGTTCTCGAAAGCATATGAATAGTTATTTTTGTGTGTGTGTGTGTGTGTATGATCACTTTTGTGGTAACTCATGTTTGCTTTGTCGTGTGTATGAATTATTAATGACTGTGGAAACACTTTCTTTATTTTGTATGCTGTGTTTTGATTTTGTTTTTAACCTCAATGTAAAGCACATTGAGCTCATCTGTCATGAAATGTGCTATAGAAATAAAATTGCTATTGTTATCATATCAATACACGGAAAGAAGTCTGAATTAATTCAGTGATAAAATGATGAAATAACATTTTAGTTGTTTTTTAAGTCTATAAAAATGAACTTGATTGTAATAAATGTGACTCTTATATCCACTCAATTTAAATCATAAACACACATCTTTGATTTTTACATTTCATCATGATGAACTCTGAGCTTTAACCCTCCAGCTGGTTTCTGTTTAAAGTGGATTTGACTTCTTAGGAAAGTGAAAACGACAGACATGATCTGCTGCTCAGTCTTTATGCTTCCTATAGAAGCAGCAGATTAACGATGCCACACGATGATTGAAGGTATTTTACCTGATGTGCGTGCGTGCATCGATTGGATTTGTGCTTCCAGCTGATAACCCACAGGAACACAACCCACCACTCGGACCGCCCCGGGATCTCTCTCCCCCCCCGCTGAAGGCGCCAACAGCAGCAACGCATGAATGTGCTGTGCTCTCGTCTGTCGTAACACAGCCTACTGATTTATACTTTAACCGTTATCATGTCGGCTGAGCGCTTTGACACCAACAACCCAAATATAAATAACTACATGCTTCTCCGTGTGTAAAGGTCACATAGCATACAGCCTTCAAGTTCAGTGCAGATAACAGATGTGGCAGACTCGAGTAAAGTCACATCTCCCTCCGCTCCCTCTGACTCCGAGTGGTGATGGAGTCATGGCAACACACCAGGAAGTGCTCCAGCAAACCCTGATGTTACATCACAGCTCCGACCGACCACACTGATGTTATTACTGTTTGTGCTTCATGTGCTGTTTTAATAATAACTACTACTACTACTGTGTTTTAGAGAGATCTGCTTTGTGCAGAGCGCCGCTTTAATAAAGGAGCTGATGGAGTGAATGCTGGATCTCTAACCCCCCCCCTCCCCCCCCCCTGTGCTCATGTACTTTATATCAGTATGATTGTTTCAGAGCATTAATATTTCACTGCACTCTGCCTCCAAGACAAATTCCTGTGTGTTCATTATAGCTGAAGAATAAAAGCAAACTGTGCAGACATGCTGACGCTCCTGAAGGTTTACCGCTCCGTTAAAAACACAGAACATGACAGTGAGAGACATCACTGAAGCAGATCTGAGCCTTCAGACGTTCAGGCCTTACTTTAAGACTTCTCAAAGATGTTGGAAAACTAAAATCACCGCCTGAGAGAGCGTCCCCTCACTGATCACACATCAGGGTCAAAAACACGGTGCAGAAACTGGCTCCAGCTTCACTTTGTGTTCTGTTGAAGCCGGTTTGAATTAACGACAATCGAACAGAATCTTTGAAATGTGTTTCCTAGGAAACGCACGGGAAGTTTATTTGATGTATTTTGGACTCTGCCGTCCGTTTCTCTCAAACCCTTTTCGGGCGACTTTTTTCGCTAAAGTGCCGTACCTAAGCTCTGCCGTCATCACGTCTTCGTACAACCATACTGATCCCCAACGGCGTCATATTGGGGTCCCAGTCTGTGAATTCACATTGCGGAAAGTACAGCACAGTGGGAGCTTCACATACACACACAGTCTGACATGCACACACACACAGCGCTGCGCTCCCCCTGCTGAAGCCGTCTCTGTTACTACCTCTGAAGACGGTGGAGGGGGGGTCACTTCGTCCAGTCTTTACGCCTCAGCGACATTCAGATTGAAGGCGGAACCTCACAGAGACGTTAATATGGCGGTTTGAAACGACAGTCTGAACAGAGCTTCTGGTTATGAGAGTATTCATTTGATCCAATAGAGAACAAACCATATGACGTATTTTTGTAGACCAACCCTGAAGTAGCATCTCCATGGGGGTCCAATGAGAATCCTCCTCTGGGATGTTATCATTGGATTTTGGATCATTAATAAATAATCTCTGTGTTAAACACGTTTCTGAAGCGTAGGCGTTTAGTTCAGCAGGATGATCTTCACAGATGAACGCCATTTTTATGATGTTTGAAGCGTTAATGTGCCCGACAGAAGTAAAAAGCTAACGTTATGCTACAAGCTAACTCCACCACGGTTAGATGATTGTGACGTCACTAGCGTTACGCTTCAGACGATCTCCGATAAACTAATCCACGTAGCTTAATAAATAGTTTACTAACATAATATTCACCTTAACCTAAAGATTAAACCTACAGGAGACATCTCCGACTAGTGAGAGAGTTCCCGCCCTCTGTGTCCGGCGTGATGACCTTTAATGTCCCCGACAACCGCTGTAGTCTCATTTAGCCGCTTGTTAGCAACCGCCTTTTTAAAGACGAGTAAAAACTTCAAACTTCACAAGTGGAGGTATTACCTAACGTAGTTTATGTGCTCTAACAAAACACCAACATCTCTTCAGCTTGTGTTAACCACAGACCTTATTTCAGGAGTCTAACCACAAACACATTCAAAATCCTCGTTGACTTTTAGACGTTAGACCCCATGGCGCTAACATGCTAACTTACTTTTAAATCTTTTATTTCTGCAATTTAAATAAATATATGAAATCTAACTGGATAAATGCACTGGGTACACTTTATGGACATATTAACGGTGTTTCCCACACATGGGGCAGGCCACCCTAGTATATTTCCGACCTTTTTTTTAAACTGAATTTTTCATTTATTCACAAAATGACCGCTTGCACGACACATAGCCTACATTTCTGCACAAACACACAGCGGAGCGCCATCCACCATGCTCAGCTTTTTACTTTTAGTGCAACAGCACACAGTTGATCCGCTCTGAACTGAATGTTTTCTTACCTTTAGACTAAGTTGGTTAAATTGGAAATTCAATTTTACTGACAAGGACATATTTCAGTTATTATTCACCCTGTTCTCCCATCACAGTCGACAAAGAACAGCTCGATATACATCAACCTGTAAACAACATTCCCATTAAAATTCCAACACTGGTTGGTCGAGTTATATCACACAATAGCAGCATACACAACACTAACTGATTCCACGTCTGAGACAAAGCAGCTGTATGTCGGCTCCGTGAGAGAGAGCAGCTCTTCACTCCGTCGACTCTGAATTTTTAGCACAACCCTCAGGACTCAAATCAATACTTGTGTTTTTCCAGAAGTTTTTCTTTAGCCTTCTCCTACTCAGGTGAACTTTACAGAAGAGAGACTGCAGAAAGTACGTTTAATTCTTAAGATTCAGGCTACAGCTGTCGACTATGTGATGTACCATGCAGTACAAATGACGGGGATATGAAGGCTGATTTTTCATTTTTTTATCTCAAACCCATACTTTAATTTTCTGTGGAGCTGTGGGAGAATAACATGTCTGTTCATGTGAATGTGGACAAAGGCAGCATTCGACCTGAACTACAGGTGTCCGGCCTGTTTGTGGTTTCTATGGCCTACATATGGAAATGAGTGTGTACAGATCTCCCTGTGACTGACTGCTCTCCTGTTTGATCAGACTGTTCAGCAGCAGCTGGGCCGATGGAGGATGCACAGACCAGATACACTTCCTTCTACAAGCAATCAATCAAAGAACTACATTCACAGCCATATATACTTACACATAAAGATGTATATTTCTTGCCATCACATAATTCTGACATTAAGGTTTTATTATCATAAAGGCAGAATCAAAAGTGAAGGGCTGCTACGGCTTCCAGACCTCGACTCGGTCTCAGTGAAAGCTCGTTTATGTCACAGCTTCCTGGCATATGGAAATGTGACCTACTGGCTGCATGCAAATACACTGCACTGTACGAGCTCACAGAAACAGTCACAGTGCTGCAGGCTCTGCAAAGTGGACAGCATGAAACTGTCAACAACAAATGACTTGCGGCTGCGTCACATTTCCCCATATGTAAAGTTCATGACAGCAAGGCTGTCTACGACTGTAAATCAGGAACACATATGAATTCACACCGTGAATAAATGTGAAACCTTTTGATGGGAAATATGCAAATAACAGACTGGTGATGACAGTGAGGTAATACCTTCAGTTAGTGTCTGTCACTGCTGCAGACAACAAGCTGATTCAGTTGATATAACACAATTAAAGTCCCTGACAAACCGAGCAGACGCCAAAGAACTGGTGGTGACGAAGGCCGCCTGTAGCGTCGCCTCACGTCGTGGCCAAAAAGTTGCACTTGAACACACCGCAAAGACTACAGCCGACGGCCAACCACCACGTACGTTCTGCTCATGCGTGAGAGGAAATAACTCTCCATGCCAGCAGGGGGCGGTAGTCTGTTGTTATGATATGAGAAGACCATTTTCACCCCGCTGTCGCTCACCACTCGTATTACAGGTCGTCTACTAATGGAGAATAATGTCTGATAAAAAGAAGAAAATGGCGCTGGTGTTGTCAGCTCTTGGTCTTTTAGTGGAAAAAGAAAAGAAGAGGCGGAGCACATCAAAGTCAAAGGCAGCCTCTCTTCATGGTCAACTTTAGTATTTATGTGTGTGAGGAACCAGGAAGTGGACTTCAATTAGTGCAAACTCAGAGAGATAATGAAGCTGTACCACCAGAAGTTTAATAAGCCTCAGTGTCCTCGTGTCCTTTTCATGTGGTTGAGCGGTTGAGCAGCCGACCCCCCCTCCGACCCCCCCTCCACAGCAGGCCATCACTGCTGGGCCTCCACATGCTCCAGGACTCTGACAGACTGGGTTCAGAGAAGGGATAAGGCAAGACCAGGGTACAACACTGTTTCTGCACAATGCCAGTCCAAAACCAAACTCAGTCCTTCAAAGACGGGGCGGTCCTGAGAAGATAAACCCAATCCTGGTTTCAGACTCAGATATCATATGAACTGAATGAAATAAAGTTGACTGTTAAAATCTGATCTTGTGTTTAATGAACCTCAGACATAATGTTTGGAGGCTGGGCTCTAATCAACACACTGAACTACATTTCCAACTCTGAATCTTCCTACATGGATTTAAAGGTTACCCAGGTGAGCCTGTGAGTGGTTCAGACGGATGTAGGAAAACCATATGTGTTATTTACTAAACCGGGGGTCAGATACCCGAGGCTCCAGAGCCACATACAGCTCGTCCCTGTAGCTTTGCCAAAACAGTCGAGTGTTTTTTTTACATTTCCATTTGTATTTATAACTGTTGTTTCAAAGTATTTTCTGAATATAAATTAAAAGGCTACCCTGTTTATGGTTTATATGTCGTCATCCTAAATGTGATGTCATATCCTGCCTCGGCGGAGCTGTGCACAACGGCACCTTTCCACTCTGAACGGTTGGCTATCTGCTGTCACTCAGATATGCAAACAACAACAAAAGTCATGTTGACGGACATTTCCAGGACAAGCACACAACGCATTTTGTGAAAAAGGATCCGTCTGGGGACAAGAGAGTGAGTCCTGCACTGCTGCAGAGAGCAGAGCAGATACGGTACTTTCAAGACATGTATGGCAGCTCAGGAAACTGTAAGGCGTGATAGATCTGAGCATCGGGTCTCAGACGTCAAAAAACAAAAGTGAGATCCAGGACTGACTCGAGGCAGAGATGATAGGTGGTCGCACAGATCTGGAGGGTGCTGCCTTAAACCCCAATGTTCTGAATGTAGACCCTTAAATGAGGTTAAACATAAAGATATAGAGTACCGTCAGATTGTCAACATCCTTGCTCTGCTCAGCTCTCATTCATCTCTCTCTCTCAGTCGTATACCAACCGTCCCACTCCGCTCCGCCTGACCCTGATAACAGCAGGTGAGATGACAGAGCACTCAGGTAGCTACAGGAGGAACTCTTCTCATTCAAAGTTGTTATGGTGTACATTTCTCTTCATCAAGATCGTTGGCTCTTTTGATAGAAGGGGTTACCGACCCCTGCACTAAACTCTGGGGGACAATTTAAATCCATTTGACAAAATATACATTGCAATACTTTTTTTTTTTACACCACTAGAGGGCGCTTTCTGCTTTTGGCTTCTGTTGTTGGACCTCAGTATCTGAAGACGATGGGCGTACAAACACCGAGTGTTAAGTGAAGATTTGAAGAGTTGTTTTAAAGAAGGGTGTAGCAGCAGGGTGAGCAGAAAACAAACAAACAAAAACAGTGTGCAAATGTTGTAAGAGACTAAAGTACAACACAGCAACCAAGGAGGAGACTCTCCATCCAAACAGCCGGCTTGATTTAAAACACCGCCCGCTCCATCATCTGTAAGCCGGACTAACGACTGTTGACGGCGGCGAGCTTCATATCAACGGTTGAGTAAAATACCTACAAACTGAAACTACAGCGTTATTTGAAATGTGAAAGTTGTCAGCCACAGCAGCACTAAATGATGTGAACATTAAAACGAGGATTGAAGCTAATAAATGAACGCTCGAGAAACTTTGCCATGTAGTAACTTTAACAATGCAGCAAGGCCCCGTGTCCACTTAGCGGCTTTTCTGAGCGCCAGCTTCTTTTTTCAATAGTTTTCAGAGTAGAGTAGAGATCGTTCTCAGCAGAAAGCGACCGCATGGAGAAAAAGCGCAGCGCCCATCGTCATTTTTTCCGTGCTTGACATCTTTTTTGTGCTGGGCTACTTTTCAGAAAGGCGGCCTTTTCCAAATATATGAAATTTCTCGTAGTTTTGCCTCCTACAGATCGTGTCTTGCACCCACATCCTCTTCACTCCGTCTCTGATCAGGAAACAAACGATCTCAAATAAAAATAAATGCAGTAAAAAGTAACAGAGCAGTGTCAGTCATACAGCGGCCTTCGTCAACAGACTGTTGTCATGGAGACAGGACCAACACGCAGTGCGGTAAAAAACGCTAGGTGGAGACGGGGCCTGACTCTGGAAGTAAATGCAGCTAGTTGCTAATTTTCAGTTAGGTCTCCAACACTGATCATGAGCGGAGCGTATGTTTACATCACTACTGACTGAACTTCACTGAAACTCAGTTTGAGCTCATGACAGAGACGGCTGAGCGAGCAGAAGTGAGCAAACTGCTCCAAACAGGTGCATGAAGGGGACACTCAGACCTCAAGTAGAGAGAGCTGGAGGATCAGGGAGCCAAAGAAAGTTAAGAAGAGACTCTGGCTTACTCAATCATGACCACTGTGTGCGTCTGCGTCTGCCACATGAAACACTTTCAGACATCACCTTCCTTCTTTTTAGCTGTGGTGCTGCTTCCACCGCTACAGAACTCTCCTCTTCCTTCTCCAGCAGAATGAAATGAAAGGCTCATGGGGTCCGCGTGGTTGTGGTTTGTTTGTGCTGCATTTTAAATCTTAAAAATAAACTGCCCTTCTAAATCTCAGACTTCTAGCTGGGATACGATTCAAGTGCCTTGCTCAAGAGCAGCACAGAACGCAAGAGTACCCTGACGCTGCTTTCACATTGTTCTGCACTCTTGAGTTCCCAACATTGGCTACACTAGTTTGGAAAAAGCTAAATTGCGATGGGCGCTGCTGGCCTGGTGAAGGTTTGCACGCCCCCTCTCTCTCTCTCTCTCGCCGCTATGACTCGATTCATTCATCAGTCAATTAGCAGTTCATTTGAGTTTAACACTCAGCAGTTCTCTTTCACCAGCAGAGGGCGCTGTATGGATTACAACAATTATTATCTCCCTCCAGAGTGTCGAGCGGTGATGCACGTACATGCACAGTTATTTTCCAGTCGAGTGACCATCTTGTCTTCATTAAATATCTTTTATCTGGTTGACTGTATCAATCTAAGAAAGATATAGACCACTGTATCAGGTTTTTTTCTCCCTGATATTAATTTCAGTATCGGCGCCAACAACCTCATATCGGTCGGGCCCAGGTCCTGATACAAAATTAACCAGAAACAGTCACCATTACTCAAGACTCCTCCTCCTGCACACCATTTCCAGCCCCCCTCCCCTTCCCCGAACTTAACCAAACAGAGTAACTTCAGTTGTGAGCGTGTATGTGACACTAATAATCTCCCACTGTGAGGTGCAGGCATGACAGTCCAGAAGGCTGCAGGACCTGAAGGGTGTCCAGAGTTCAGGTGTGAGAGGAGCCACAGAAAGATTCACAAGATGTCTCAGAATATGAACTTCAAACTGATGTCACACTCGTTTCCCCCCTGCTCCTCCTGACACGAGGTAATGAAACATAATGAAAGAGTCCGACATCGTTAGATATACAACATTTGTCACAGACTCCCAAACGTGACC
Source organism: Labrus bergylta (assembly GCF_963930695.1). Lineage (NCBI taxonomy): Eukaryota > Metazoa > Chordata > Actinopteri > Labriformes > Labridae > Labrus > Labrus bergylta. The sequence continues at coordinate 3,272,781 of NC_089197.1, forward strand.
AGGAACCAAAACAAAGAGCCGGGTGGGCCGACTGGAAGCCGAGCTGAGCAGGAGAGGAAAGAAAAATAAATCACATCTTTTCTTTTTGCAGCAGAGCCAAGGAGTCATGTGCGTGTCTAATCCACGGGCGTCATCCCCTATTTTTATCTGACTGAATGAAAAATAGAGCAGCGTGACAGAGAAACGTCTTCCCCCCCCACCCCCCACCCCCCCTTTGACAAAAAGACAGACAGGCGGCCCCCACTGCCCCTTTTTCTCTGACGTAACAGGTGACGGGCCGGGACTCACCACTGATGAGAGCTTACAAAAACAGAGAGACAGGAAGTGGAAGAAAGAAAGGAAGAGGGAGAGGGAGAGGGAGAGAGAAGCCCCCCCCCCCTCCCCCCGCTCAGGCTCAGGAGGCTGCTGGATGGGAGAAAGCCGAGGGGAGGAAGGGGTAGTGGTGACAGCTTATTGTTTGAGCTCTGTGTGCTGTGGTTCCAGTCTCGGCACACACTCACAGAGGCCCCAGCTATTTATATCCTCTCCATATCCACGCAGGCGGGGGCAGGCTGCCGTCGTTTTCATGGAGACCGCCCGCCGTGCAGGGGCCGGCCGCTTATATCTGAACTGTCTTTGGTGCTGCATACAGGATGCTGTTTTTATTATCTCACCAACAGAGACATCTTTCAATCCACCACCAGCTAGTTAGCACGACCACAATTACATTTTCATCAAGTTGCTGTGAGACAGTTTAAAGTCAAAATCACAGAAAGGAGCTCAGAGAAGCCGGGGTTATCTTCACAGGCAGAAGACGACGACCTTTTGGGAGCTGCAGAAGACGCTTTTAAGAAAATGTTTTTTACAGGCTGAGGAGAAGTCGTGGCAAATTCACTGTGTGAAAAAAACAAATACGACTGAACTGAAAAAAGGTAGACGTGAGTTCTGCACTGGGTCAAAAAAATAAAATAATAATAATAATAATCAGGTGCTCTTAGTCGAATAGCTAATGAGAGGCAGTCTTAAACTGAAAGTCCGAGACACTTTGATGGCATATAAAAATATTTTATTTGTCAGGGATTGAACTGAACTTTATCTTTTCAAAATAAAGCGCCCACTTTGAAAAATAATTCATTTAAATGATTTAAGTTCCTCAGCTTGCTGTCAATGTAGTCTAACTTGGAAGACTTAAATCAGGTTTTTTCCTGAGACACGTTGGGAGAGAAGGTGGTACAAACATAAAGAAAACAAATGAAAATCTGATCCTTTTATAATCAGCAGTCTTCAGCAGGTTCATGAGCTCATTGGTAACACAATAACCCGATACTGAAACAAAAACCTGATCAGCTGTTGATTTGATCGTTTATTTCAGAAATTATTTTTAACCTATGAGAATAATCAACAACATGAGAATGTCAAACCTTCATCTGAAATCACCGCGTTCACTAACACTCTGCGCTCTGTTCTGCTACGAATACACGCCAAGCTGACGCCGCTGGCTCCATCTGACTTACACCGCTCTTATCAAATAAGGGGCGGGGTCAGCAAGTTCACAGTTTACTGTATGGAACTGAACCACAGCGTGTGAGATGAAGACACAATCCTGCAGCAGGCTGGACTTTAAATGAGTCTGTGGTCACATGTAGAAGAACAGAAGGACCTGGACCTGCTGCAGAGAGCCAGAGGGGTTCAGGGACGCGCACACGCACGCACGCACGCACGCACGCACGCACGCACGCACGCACGCACACACGCACACACGCACACACGCACACACACACACACACACACAGAGAGGCTTCAAACATCCCAGGGGGGTTGCGAGAGAATGAGCGAGGAGGAAGCTGCTTGCCGCTGCGCCTCCTCCTTTGATGGCAACACATGACAAGTCCTCCATTCAGACCCGAGGAGGAGACGAGGAGACGAGGAGGCAGAGCACGGGGCCGCCGGAGACACAAAGAATGTCATTAGCAGCAGCCGCCGCGGCGGGGTGGTGGGTACAATATGGCAGCGGCATTAGCGGTGACTGGAGCTCCAAATCTCTTAAATAAAAGAAGCATTCAGAGAGAGGAGCAGTGACACCATGGAGGGAAATCTAACTGCAGAGGAAGAGAGAGAGAGAGGCACAGAGGGATGGAGGGAGACGATGAAGGAAAAATATGAAATGAAAAGGATGGTGGAAAACTCAAAATAGAGATAACACAGATTACTTTAGCAGTGATTAAACAGGAAATGAGAAGGATGTAGAGCGGGTGATCCTCTAAAAAGTAGGTAAACAGGTAGACCATGTTAGTCAGAAAAGAAGGACAGACAGAGTGAAGGACTCTGGGTAAATGCACACATTAATGCACGGCAATCCCCCCTGAAATAACTTCCAAATTGACACAACTACATGCACAGCTTTTGAATGAGTTTTGGGCTGAAAAATGCTCAGGGCGCTGATATTTATTTGCTCTTTAAATAATTCAATGTTTGAGATTCATTTTGAGGCCCAGCGGAATATCGTCGTCTCCCGTTACATAACATTTTCTAACTGCAAATTAATCATCCCATTCCCAGCGCTTTGAATAAGAAACAAAGAGAGGCCGAGCACACAGAGAGACTGAGGCATGCTGGGAGAGAGAGAGAGAGAGAGAGAGAGAGAGAGAGAGAGAGAGAGAGAGAGGCAGGTTGATAGAAAAAGAGAAAGAGATTGCTCACAGATTGTGTGGACAGAGAGATCAGGAGAACAGAGGAGGCGTAAAAAAAAAAAAAAAAGAGTAGTTAGAGAAATGTGGAGGAGAGGTGTAGATGTCAGAAGACGGGGGATAGAGAGTCCTGAAGACTGCCTGCTTTGTATCTGCAGGTCCTTAATATTAACAGCAGTCATCTGCCGGCTCCGATGCCAACCATGAATAATAAAGGCTCCACCCAGCGATGCCAGCCCTCTGAATTATTAATTCAACAACCACAGACTTGCATTAGCACTCAGTGTGAGGCGCTCTCTCTCTCTGCTGTGCATGCTTAGACACAAGACGTGAGCATGTGTGTGTGTGTGTGTGTGTGTGTGTGTGTGTGTGTGTGTGTGTGTGTGTGTGTGTGTGTGTGCGCACAGACATTTTTTACACATGCACGACCTTGCAAACATATTCACATGCTGGCAGGAAGTGAAATTATGATTCCCTCTGACACATCAAGGAGCTACTCCTTTAAAACGCTCCTCTGGTGCAGCACGGCTAAAAAAAAAAAAAAACATCCTGGATTAAAAAATATTTTGCAAACATTGCTAAAACTTGGCATTTCCTGTTGCCAAAAAAATGCCAAAACGCTCATTAAATACCAGAAGAAGAAGTCCAATTTTTTTTTTAGATGAAAGCAATAAAATTACCAGTTTCTGTTTGAGCCCCAGAGAAAATGTTAACTAGGTCATTAGTGTCTTTTCTCAGTCTAGGTTAAGAAACGTAGCCTCATTATGTGAAGGGGAGACGTGCCCGACGGAGGTAAATCAGTGCACGCTGCTCTGATAGTACATTATGCATTGTCTGTATACAGGAAACAAGTGAAGGTCTGAGGGCTGGGTCTGTTTCCGTCTTTGTATGTGTGAGTCAGACATGAAACACTGAGGCCTCTCTCCCCCCCGCCCGCCCCTATTTAAAGCTCTGATTAAATACACACTGCAATGATTCACATGCGTGCACAATCTTCTGCTCGCAGACTATTCTTATCTCTTACTATTAGCTCTGAATGTGAAGAAGAGTCCCTCAAGTAGAGGACGGGATTCTTCTAACACGTTATCAACAATTGTACTTCCCTCCACACCGAGAACGCCGACAAAGTCTGCCATGCAGTCTCCGGGGTTAGGAGAAGCTGAAACACAGCAGAGAGCCCACACAGAGCCGATGAAGAGTTAAAGGAATATGCAGTATTTGAATATGTTGTCTTTTGTACAGAGAGGAGGATGTGTAGGCTAAACATTTTGCAGTTTGGGCACCACGTTGGGAGTCTGTTTTCACCTGTACAGGAGAGCACATGGGGTTACGGGGTGATGGAAATGGTGTGGGTGAGAAATCCCAGGCAGACGGTGAAACACACACAACGAAGCATTGCTTCTTCCAAACTGCAGAAGAGCCGATGTTTGCGGAGGCAGCAACTGACAATCTGGCCTGTGGAGAGCAGGGCTCAGGGATTTCTTGGGTAAATTCACAAAAGCCTCTCTCACACACACACACACACACACATTGTACAGTGCAGTGATAACCCTGTTCACTCTTGCAGCCCAGGGACAGGCTGTGTAAAGAGAGCCGTGTGACCTTTAATCTGTATTCCACTTTATATGTTTAATCATCTCCAGGGGCAAATGGACCATGAGAACTTTTTCTCTTTGTTGTGTAGATTTGTACTCGAGGCTGTATTTTTTTGTAAAATCAAACATCAATGTACCCTGTCCTTGTTCACTTTGCACACGTCTGAACTAAGGTCGTCAGAACGTGTTTTAAAATGATAAATGGTCGTCAGGATCAAGCTTTAGAAACATTGCATGTTTGAGAGAGAGCAGCTGTGGTGCACTGATGTTTTTAAGACCTTTTGCCTTTTTCTCTTACGAACAGACAGAGCAGCCTACTGCTCTGCTGTGCTCAAAAAATCAATACGGCAATATATCATCATGTGCTCCTTGCAAATATCGATGCAGAAGTTACAGAATCGATTTGTCTGCAAAGCTGTGATGACAGTTTGAAAAGACAGTCGACCTATGGTGCAGTTCACAACAAAACCTTCTCCATGTATTTCTCGGATCTCTGAGGATCTGATTTGAAGTGTTTGTAGGATCTGTAATACGCCTCTGCTGTTATTCTCAACAACAAAGAACATCTGTTGTAGTGAATTCTGTGTAGGTCATTATCCAAAATCAATCGTATCTGACAGGTTGAGGGAAAGACCCAGCAGAGCAGAGGAGGTGACAAATTGTACAAATACGTTGACAATATTTCAGTACCAAAACGTCGATGAGATTGAGTTTGTTTGAAAATTCAGGTAATTAAAAGCAAAACAAATCCCCAATGAGTGCGCGCTTAGGACTTATATTTTTGTTGCCGTTAATGGAAACGGTATCAATATTGTTTGATTTTTTTGTATCGTATCGACGTTCGATATTCTGGTGTCATGAAAACCCCGGAGTGAACGACCACCTGGAAGGTGACCCACATTAAAGCTTCTCCCGGTGGTCATAATGCAGCGCTACAGTTTAACTGACCTCTGCTTCAGTTTTCTGTTGTTCTGTTCTCTAATGCATGAGTGATAACAACTTCTGTTTCTCCAGTAGTTACACCAGTGCTTCCCAAAGCGTGGGCAGCGTGTGGGTACTACAGGAGGGCCGCGAAAAGGCCTCCACCACGTCTAAAAATAAAAGAAATATCACAATATTTACCATGAGCCAACCCCTCAAACAGACAGAGTGATTAGTAAGGCTTGTCATGACTATTCATGGACATAATATCCATATCCAGATATTTTATTATCTGTTTAGTAAACTTTTGTGTCTATCTTCGCTTAAGATCATGTTGTCATGTCCAATATTTTACCCGTACTGACAGTGGGAGCTGTAGTCATAACTTTTATTTTATAATGGGCCCCGGAGTAATTTTGTATTTCAAACTGGGCCGCGACAGTCTTAAGTTTGGGAAAGGCTGAGTTACACAATTAAACAAAGAAAAATGTTTCATTTAAAAAAAACTCTGACTTTTAAAGCTGCAAGAGCAAAACTAAGCCACACATAGTTGTCGAGACTTCTCCCCTGAGCTGGATTCAAACATCACATCCTTTGAGTTAAAGAGATACATGGTGGTACATTTAGAACTGCTTTCAGGACTGATGCAGGAACAATGCTTTGCTGGAGAGACAATAAATACTGTTGTACATCATCACAACAATTTCCTCCTATATATGCCGACAACAATAGATAGTCTTCTGGACGCCTGGCTGGGCTAAATGCAGGAAGTATTTTTGGCAGCATGAAAATAATCTGCAACCAAACATTTACCCCAACTCTGCCCTCCTCATGACACAATGAGGTTAACGCTGAAGAAGAAAAACGCAGGGAGGGAGTCCTAAACCCAACCAGCGTACATTCTTATGTTCCCTTGAGACTCAACTCAGAGCTGTGCAGAAACATGAGACGGGTGGCGTTATCTTCCTCTGACGCTGACCCCACCACGGTCTGCTTAGAAGGTCACACATGATGGGCAAGACCAGCAGAAGATGTGCACGTGAGCAAGAGAGGAGGATGACCAAGCTAACTTAGCTAAGCCTTTCCTGCAGCAAACACATCAACGCCTGAGTTTGCAACATTAACCTCCATCCCCCTGAATCCAGGATAAAACCAAAGAGGGGTTTTTGTTTGTTTGTTTGTTTTGGGCTTCCTGCCTTTTTTTCAATAGACAGTGAACAGAGTAGGAAATCAGAGATGACATGCGGGAAAGGAACCGCGGGAAAGGAACCGCTGGTTGGACTCAAACCTGGGCTGCTCGCCGAGTGTTCGGGCTGTATCCGACCAAAACGACTCAAAATAAGCCTAAAAGTCAGTGAAGTAGCTGTCAGGTTCTCTGTGTTGTTCTCTGATGTGCAGACTCGACTGTGCATCCTTTTTTAAATGTTCTGCTCTACCTGTCTTGTAAACAAAGCACGCTTCATGATCACATAAAGACATGCATTTGTTGTTTTATGACGTAGAGGTAACCGTGCTCAGGCCCGGTTAGTCCTGGAACAGTGTGATTGCAGGCCAGCGGGGGAATGGGGGGCAAACGTGACATGAGCAACAAAAATATAATATAGACACTTCCCACAAACGTGGATGATTTCAATCAATCTTTATTTGTACAGTGCCAATCATCATTGAAAGGGTTTAAAAGCCAGAGGATCCCAACATTTCAACTCACGAGCCCCCAAAACAAGGGTGCCAGAGACTGGGGGACCCCCACTGTCCCTGGGAGGGGTTAAGGACTATAACGTAGGCCACAACCCCGCACACGCACCAACAGGCCTCTCTTAACACTGATAACAACAAGGGAACCACATAAAGAAATACAACAGCCTAAAAAACCATGAAACTCTTTTATACAGTAATTTACTGTAAAGAAAGGCCAAAAGCAGAATACATGTCATTTCCAATTTCCTTTAGGCCATGGTCAACAACAAACATCCTACGAGCAGCTGATCTTCTGTTTTAATCTCTCAAAAAAAAGAAATCAACGGGAAGAAATGTGCTTTTATTCCAAAGATCGCCTTGAGGGGATTCTCCACCCGGAGGAGATCAAGTGAAATATTCACTGAATGGAAAACTCTGTATTAGGTGCTTTACTTACTTATTCAGCGCTCGGTGTGACATCATTAAAGCAGACGGCTTTGCTTTATCTTTGAAGTGCATCTGATGACTCAATTTCACAAAACCAGCATCATGCATGGAGCGGCAGATAAAAAGAGGAAGCAAGAGGAGCCTCTCAGCCTGCTCAGATTATTTCTTTGTCGTTATCATCATCATCATCATCATCATCATCATCATCATCATCAGTGACTCATCCGGTTTCCTTTTTTTTTATTCAACATTCATAATAGTGCCAGCAGAGTTTAATATCTCTATAAACGGATACAAATCTCTTCACTGACTGCACTACTTCATCTTTATCTGCCTGTTCTGGCCTCCATATGAACGATTGCAGGTGTTTGTGTGAGCGTGGACGCTGAATCATCACACACGAGGAGGTAAGCTCCAGATATGTGGAGTTGAACAGGTCACTGTGAAATCCACCCTCTGTTTGCTTTGGGGACTCGTGTCCAGAGTTTAGAGATTAGGTTGAAACTACATCTATTTACCTCACACAGGGACGACGTCACAGAGAGCAGCTCTCACCAAATAGATAACTAACAACCCCCCCCCCCCCCCCCACCGTACTACAGATGTGCATGTGTAGTCGACTCACTAGAATTAGAAGTCAGCTAAACGTATTCATGTTTTTTCATGTTGCCTTCAATGCGGGTCAAATGTTATGCTCAAACTGCAACACAACCACTCGCCACTGGGGGTTGCTACCACAGACCGCCTGCAGCTCAGTTTGCTCTCCGTGCTCTACCACTCTGATGTAAACATGCACACGGAACAGATAGTGAAGTATTCTGAACTAGAAAACGGAGATTGGCGTGTTTAAAGGCCGTGTCCTGTAAACCATCATACTGACCGGAGCGTTGGTAACCAGCTTCAGAACTGGAATGTTGAAGTAACACAGCTGGGAGAACTGAACTCAGGTAACTGAACATCAACCTCGAGCATCCCCCCGACTTCATCTGTGATGTCTGTGCGGTGTGTGCTTGTTAACGGTCAGAATAAGCATGACGCCCAGCAGTTAGTTCCCTCTGTGACGGTGTGCAGGGCTGCAGTAATGTGACATCAGGCAGACTGGCTTACCAATGGGTGCCCTGGGATGTGACTATTGCACATCCCTACTTTGAACTTGTAAAGGTGAAACGATGCAATCGAGCAGCCCTAGCTCTAAACAATCTACTACAATAACATTTAACATGTTGCACTAACATGACACCATCAGGTGAGTGACAAAGCTTTACCTGAGTCTCAAACACAATGTCACTTAAACGGCAACAACAACAACTCCCACAATGCAACATGTTCTTTCAAGTTTGACATGAAAACAAGTCAGAGTTTTTCCAACAGGTGACTTCATCCGTCCAATAATAAACCTCTTTCTTTGAATCAGTAGTGAGGTGAACTAGATCTCAAAACTAAACAGATTTTGCAACAACAAATAAACATCAGCTACTGATAACAGAGCTGATATCTGCTGGTATGATGTTGATGCATAGGTGCATCCCTAAAAATGTGAATTTGAATATATCATACTGTGTGGGCACCGGTAGTCTAGTGCTTAGTGTACGCACCCCATGTACAGAAGCTATGGTCCTCCAAGCGGGTGGTCCGGGTTCAAATCCGACCTGTGGCTCTCTTCCCTATTTCTGACTTTTTCCACTGTCCTATCGCTAAAAAAAATAAAGGCATGAAAGTCTTTTAAAAAAAAACAACTTTTAAATATATCATCCTGTGACTCAAACAGGAGCAGCAACCCGCTGTGCATTTGTTTCTGTTTGTCTTCTTTGTGAAGGAGGCAGCTGCTGGTTTACACCTTAAATATCAAACTCCTGCAGTTAGCTGAGTGGTTGTTCAATTGTAAACCACTTTATCTCTTTCAGGATAAAACACAGACACACACAGATGAATCCTCCTGCCCCCTGTGGTCTGTCAGAGTGGATCTGCATCCAGCATCAATAATCGCCTGATGATCGCCGGGAAGTTGCAACATACTGAATGTTTTCAACAGCATCTTTAATACTACAAACTAACCTAGAAGGATGAGAAATAAGTGGGACTGCTTAAATGTCATTTTTTAATCATAAGCAGCTATGAAACGATGAAACCTGAAGGCTGGATGAGATCTAAGTAGATCTGCATCATGAGCTTCTGCTCCAGGTTTTTTAGATTCCCTCAGGGTAGAACATGTCCCTCAGCTTCTTTCCATCCCTGTGCTCATTCACATCAAACATCCAGCAGAGTGGTCCTTTTAATGATAAGCTTTATGTCCTGTTCTGGAGTGAACCACGGGCACCGCCTCCAGGTGTCGGTGATAGCTCTAAGTTGGGGTCAAAGAGGGACTCTGCAGTTTGAGATGATTTGTGTCTTTGTGCTGAGATGACATTTCTAAATGATCGCCTCAGGTAGAAAATCATTACCTGGATGATAAAACATTTCAGCTGACAGATGAGACTCGTTTTATCAAACCACTTCCTCTTGTATTCAGCAACCACAGACACTATTTATAAAACGTTTATGGTTATTATGGGTTTTTTATAAACAGTCGCATGCAAGTATCCATCATAGAAGGGTTTCATAAAAAAGCTTTTCTCTGACACACTAAAGGAGTCCCTTCACTTTGAAAAGTCTTTCTCCAGAAGTGTTCAAACGTTGGATCATCGTTATCCTCGAGTGGAAAGAGTTCCCAGCAGGAAGTCAGTGGGAGCCGTGGGGTGTTGTGAAAGACGAGGCATGTGTCCTGCCTGCGGGTCTACTACTCATTGCTTACATTGTGCAGCTAGCCAGCAGGGCGGGATGCTAGCAGCCTCCGAGCCTTCAAGGAGCTGCCTGACTGACCGGCCGCTGCCCAGATGGGAGAGGCCCGCTGAGATAGCACGCAAGATGGTAGCCACAATGACACTATTCTACTGGGCAGGGAAGGGATCACTCAGAGGGAGGGTACGAGGGGGAGTTTCCTCGATCACACATCTGAAAGTCTGTTTGCGTTCACACATGCAGCTCTTCAGGAAGTTTTCCAAGTCACTTTTTTTAACCAATTTCTGGATTAATTTAGACACCAGTTGGGTGCTTAATTGAAAAATCAATTAACCACTGTCTGCAATCCAACCAGAAAACAGCATGTATTGTACATGGCTTCAAAACTAATCGCGATAATCCAATTATAAGTGTGTCAACTGGAAACAGGGCGGTGCAGACCGGCCAAACAGGAAGTTGTCCGGTAGAAAAAAAACATCTAAACACAGAGGAGGCCTCGATCACTTTATCAGCCAAGAGTTACAGAAACTGTAGCTCACATCTGTACACCTGACCGGACTCTTACTCTCTACACCTGCTGGGTGCACGTTCAGAAGAGGAAGTAGTGCAGATGTCGTGGAGACGTCTTATCGGTTTCACTTCTAAAATAGAGCCGTGGCTCTGACCGCCACTTTGCATCCTGCATCGTCTGCGTTACACCTGCATGACTTTAAGAGCCCAAAAATAAAAAGTGAGGTTGCTTGATTTAAATCTGAGTTGTTGTTCATTAGAAGATACACATTTTTTAAATTGCAATATAGATCGTAGAAAGAAAACATATTGGGATGTGAGTGGTCACCATATGGTTCTGCACTAACACCGGGCCTAACAAATGCAATAAAGTAAATGCTGCTGGACGCATCGATGCAGAGCGGCAGAGCCGACAGTGCAGAGCATGTCATGCACCATCTGTGACGGCCTGTTGCTCACGAGTGCCAGTATACGGCTAAGCTCTGCACCACAATAAATCCCTCCTCTGTCGTTGCACTCGCCGATTAAAGAGACAGTGGACGCCGAAGAGCGGAGGGCTGGAGGGGGGGAAAAACGAACTAAACGCGGTCATTGTGTTGAGGTCAACGGGGCCTTGGACGGGCTTCAAATGTGCAATGAGATGGTCAGTGTACTGACAGGGGAGCCATTCCTCCCCTGCTGAGCACATAAACCCAGCTCAGGGTTTAAGTTAAAGACAGAAACACAGCTCAGCTTCCTCCAGCTTTGAGGAATCGACCGGACTGCCACCCCCCCTTCTCATAAGTCATTACAGAAAGAGGAGCACTGACGTTTGGCCGGGCTAACAGACGTGTCCTGTCACCTCAAGTCCTTGTCAAGCTGCAGCTTCATTAGACTCCTCCGATCTGGGCCGTCACCGTCGGTCAGCTGGTGAAAAGAGGAGGGAGCTCTATCGACAAAGGGAATCTGGGAAACGGAAGAACTTAATGAGTTAATCTGCACGCCTCCTGCCATCCTACGAGATGGATGTGACCTCACAGATGGAGATCTGTTCAGTCTGACTAACTACTCAGAGCTGAGTCACACGAGGTCTCAGAACATTAACATTCTGTCACAAAGAAAAAGACTTTCTGCACAAGAGACAAAATCATGAAAATACAAATAAAACACACACCCTCTCAAATACTCGTTTTTTAAATAGTATTAGGACTCACACACGTTGTTGTAGGCTGAAATAGTTCAACTTAGAGCTGCATGTGTAACTGAGCTTTCTAAGGTTAACTAAATATAGCTAACAGGACACAGAGAGGTTTAACTTCTTCAGCTTCTTTCAACGTAGAGCAACAAAAACGGCGTTACTGCAGCTACGGTAACCCTCTAAGGACACATTTACCCAAAAAGACGAGAGGACAAATAAAACAAAAGATGATGTGCAGTGATTATATTATATTAATATATAATATAAGCGAATCATAGAAATATTAGGTCGCTGTTTAACCACAAGAGCTTTAAGCACAAGGAGACAGAAACATGCTAACCCTGTTAGCACACGTTGTTGTTATGGTAACAAAGGGAAGCAGATTGGCTGTATAACGGTGATTGGAGATGTGCTCCCATTAACGATTGTGGAAGGAGAAAGTTTCAACAAGCTGGTGGAGTTTGTCGATCTGGAGAACAAGACTCCATCGCGACAAACAACCGCTTCATGAGCTGAGAAGAAGAGGCAGCATGGACTGCTCTCTTCACAGAGTCTTATGTTACCATCACTTCTCATTCAGAGCTGGGACACACCACTGCAGAAAACACATCACAAGATTATACAAGAACTTGAGTATTTACATTACTGGAGATTCCCACTCCTAGCCCTGATAGACAGCCTGTGGACTCCTACATGCTGCAAAGACCTCACACCTCCACAAACCCCTCAATACTGCTAACTAGGGGTGCAGAAATGCAAATTTTTCTCTAATCGATGACTCTTGTTAAAGCGAGTACTCGAGTAATCGTTCTGTAGTTCTTTTTTTTCTGTGATTCTTTTCCCCCACAGGAGGCCCCGCCCCAAACTGTGACGTGATGCCGACTGTATCTATTGATTCATTTGACTCTTCAGGATTTTAATAATTGTTAGTAATGCCTTTGTATTAACATTCAAATATGACATTTCTTACTTCAACAGACAGCAAACCTCAAATAAACCTTCACACAGACGTGTTCTGAGCGTTTTAACACTTGATTATAATCAGAGCAGTGAGTGTGGCGAGCGGACGTGCAGACATCAATGCACTCATCACACGTTGAAGCTGTTTTGACAGAAACATTGTGTTAACAAAGACTCCAGTCTGCAGTGTAGAGCACACTTTACTCAGGTGAATAGAACAGGTGAACTGTTTCATCTTTCTCTGTGCGTCATGACACACTCGCTCAAACTCGCTCGTCCGTCCGCTATGAGCTCTCTCTCTCTATAAGGTCGTTCTGTTTTGTAGTTATTAAAAGAATAATCATCTAAAATTCAAAACTATATGAAAACATCGTGTTATGCTGCTCTGTCCTGGATGATCAAACATCATTGGTTTGACGGAGTAAAGCGGTAATCGCAAAGTGAAAGTCTTTCTTCTTCTGTGGACTAAAAAGACAATTTGAACTGAACTCTCGTGGATCATTTTGTATATTTCGTTTGTTTGGGACTTTTTGTTCATTGTGAATTCATAGGGGGGTTAATTAAAGGGATATGTTTGTTAGGGTAGCAGCGTACGGATCAACAGCGGACGCGTTTCAGCACAGAGCTTTTATCAGCGCTTTGTTTATCATCTATTTTCTTTTTGCGCTCGTGCTCCTTTTTTTCTGTTTTGAATTAGGCCGATCCTAGAACCCACAATGCAACAAGAAGGTGGGGGGGGGGGGGGGGACGACAGCTTTTTGGACTGCATTGCCCGTTTTAAATGCTACATGTCCGAGTTACATCCTGCTCCTTTATTGACGAGTGGAAATCAAAACAAGTTATTCAACATGAGGGAAAAATGATGAGATTTCCAAAACAGCTATCCAGGTGATGATACCAACAAGATCTGTAGGAATTATATTTCAGATTTTGAGCAGTGTCATGTGAGAGTAAAAGCTCAGACAGAGAAGTTAAATATTAAAAAAGTGTCCGCTGGATGATTGTGAGTGAAACGGTCTGCAACAAAGGCCAGCAGCCTGCACCTCAAACACAAACACTTTACAAACACTACACCGCTTTTGTCCGTCATGCCACAGCTTGTGCAGGTATGCACGATCCAACACTTCAGTCCAGACAGTTACAGAGTGAGGAAACAACAAAGAAGCTGCAGAGACAAAAAGCATCACATTACTAACATTCATGATAACAACTCCAGTTTTGTTTAACCAGTTTGTTAGCAGGCGTCTTTCCTTGAGCGTTCTTCAACAAGACACTGGTGCTCTGCAGCTTGACCTGACCTTTGACCTCTTTGCAGAAGCTGCAAAGGGACAGCATTTCTCCGTGGGTTGAAAAGCATCATTACATCAGCGTTGATGTTTTGTTTCCTTTACAGCTCGACCACCTTTCTAAACGATCGACGTGTTAGCATGACATCACGAGAAATGTTGAAGACTTCAACAATGGAGGAAGATTTCTATTAAGCAGCTCTGAGCGGACGGATACGGATCAGTGTTTCCTCATCGTGAGGGGGCTGAGGGGGCTGAACCTCCAGCTCTGTGCTGTAGTGCAGAGCTGAGGTGGCTAAAATCCCTGAGTCCATTATCAGACAGGACCACCAGTTTACCCCCCCCCCCTCCCCCATATATTAAATGTCAAAACAAGAGAATACTTACAAACTATCATCTAACAGATTCTCTCTCTCTCTCTCTCTCTCTCTCTCTGGTCCTCCATCACTTCCATCCTAAAACTGCGTATTTCCCATTTTCTGGTTTTACTGACTCACAGCTTTTCTCCTCCTCTTCCCTGAAGTACTGAACTGGATCAACAAACACGTTTGGATTTGGAAAACAGAGAGGGGTGAAACGTGAAGGACGGAACCACAGAGCCGAGACAGAGGCGTCTGAGGGTGGAGGAAAAGGGGGTGTCCGTAAGGGCCCAAGGCTAAAATCAGTTTTGGGGGGCCTCCAACCAGCTTCCAGCAGGGCAATGAAAGAAGATGCTATCAGATGGGGGGGGGGGGGGGGGGGGGGGGTCCTCTTAGGGAAGGTTTCCTATTGTCATTGCAAAATTTGCACATTATGGACCGCTGCTTTAGTTTAAATTGGGGGCCCCCATACTGGTCTAGGGCCCCCCAAACAGTTGCCTGTTGACAAGCAGCACCTCTCTGGACGAGAGGGGAAGGTGGGGGAAAAAAGGGGGTTGAGGGGGGGGAAGGTGGGAGACTCGGAGATGCAAAATGACCCTTAACAAGATAATAATTGTAGTTCACACACAATAAAAACCTCTATGTGGTTCCAGCGGGCTGGTTGTGTGTGTGATGTGTGTGTAGTCGTGTGATGTGTGTGTAGTCGTGTGATGTGTGTGTAGTCGTGTGATGTGTGTGTAGTCGTGTGATGTGTGTGTAGTCGTGTGATGTGTGTGTAGTCGTGTGATGTGTGTGTTATGAATGAAGGGGGGGAAGGAGCATTACATTTGTCCGATAATGGATGCAGCGTTGACTAGCCCTTAGCCACATGCTAACGCTCTGAAACAGGTTAAAATGAGCTCCGTGCAGGGAGACCCGTTAATCATAATGTTGTTTTTAACAGCTGGAGGTGCTTTTTTGAAGAGAATCTGACACACATGGAGAACATAATCCAAAGAGAACCACATCCCCCCCTCCTGTGAGATATCCCGAGCTAACAGGAGTCAGTGTTGCAGCGACAACGAGACAAAAACAAGAGACTGAGGGCAACTCACCCACAAGATCCGTGTGTGCTGTCGACCAGATGTTTGCTGTGGATCAGCGATGAAGAAGGCCCATGAGGAGGAGTCGTGCGGTGAGGGGACATCCAGGTGTAGAGGAGGAAAAGAGGAGACAATCCCAAAAAACGTGGCTTTTGCTTTGGACGAGTCCTCGCGCTGCATAAGTGTGTGTAGTGTTGTCGCGTGTGTTTGTGTCTGAGTGTGTGTGTGTGTATGTGTGTGTGTGTGAGAGAGAGAGAGAGAGGGAGAGAGAGTGTGTGTGGCGGAGCTTTACGAGGCCTGCTGCTGCCGCTGCTGCTGCTGCTGCTGGAGGAAATGGTCTCCGCTCGGATGACCGAACACGCATGCGCAGAGGAGAGGCGAAAGCCATGGGGGCGAGCGGTGTGTGAGCACAGCCGTGTGGCCAACAGGTGAGACTGTCAACTGATGGCTGACTTGTTACTGAGGGAGAGAGATGTCAACAGAGCTGGATGAAGCAGGATATCTAGTTATTGTTCAGTCTCCACGGGGTGTACCCCACGTCCAACTCTCCTCTGATTCACACCATTCAGCAGTGTGCTGAATAATGGTAAAGAGATGACCCTCCTCTTTCTATCTGTAATTGGCTAGTCGGCCTATGCAATGACTTTATGTAAGAGTAGCTTTTTATGACTCTGTGGTGGCATCAGCCATCCTGCTGGAGCAGCAGCACTACAGCTGCAGACAGGAACAGACTGAACAAACTGGTGAAGAAGGCCAGCTCTGTCCTGGGCTGCTCCCTGGACCCTGCTGAGGTGGTGGGAGACAGAAGGATGATGGCAAAGCTATCATCCCTGATGGAGAACGTTTCCCACCCCCTGCATGGAACTGTAACAGCTCTGGGCAGCTCCTTCAGGCTTCACCACCCGCAGTGTCTGAAGGAGAGATACCGCAGGCCCTTCCTTCCTGCTGCAGTCAGACTGTTGAACACAGCCTGCTCCCAGTAGATCACAAAACACACACACAACTGGACAAGTCACTCTGACATCTAATAATAATGTTATATTAATGTTATATTAATGTTATATTATGTTTATCAAACCATTTTATGCAATAACATGTTACACTTTATTACACACTGAATATTACACACTGAATATTACAGACTACACTTTTGTCAAAACTGTAGCTCAGCTGATCTATTTTTAATTTTTTTAAATCTATTTTTTGTACATTCTTAATTTTTCTTTTTTTTTTTAATTTAAATTGTAGTGTTCACTTTTTGTTTGCAATCTTTGCTCTTTGCTGCTGTAACACTGTAAATTTCCCCGTTGTGGGATAAATAAAGGATTATCTTATTTTATCTTATCTTAGTCTTACATGTCATGTTTATAACCAGAGGCTCTGCTTGTCAACAGGCAAGGCAGGAAACTGCTCGGGGCCCCAGACTTGTAAGGGGTCCTACTGTCCTACCTATCCTCCCTAAGGGGGCCCCATCTGACAGCGCTCAGTGTCATTGCCCAGCTATCGCTGTGAAAACCAAAAGTTTGTCAGTGAAAGTCAACAAAGAAAAATTAAGGAAAAGTATCCGTCTATAGATAAGAAAAAAGAAAACAGGAAAAAAAGAGGTAGAGGAGGAAGCGTCGGGTCACTGGTAGACATCATGGAGATGCAGCTGTTTGGAGGGCCCCCCAATTAGTTTTTATCTACAGGGCCCCAACAGACTCTAGAATCGCCCCTGTTTATACCAGAGGTCGTTTATCCTCTGCTGGACGGGATGCTTCAAAGACACTTGGGTTGCTTTGTAAAATCCCTGTACTTCTTCTAGAGCTGTACCCAGCAGGGGGCGTGTCCAAACTCTTAAGACTGGGGGAGGCCCAACTGTGGGGAGTTGGGTATGACTGCAGCCTGGAGACCTCTCGTCTCATAGTCTCTCACTCCATGCGAACCTGAGGGAGGTTTTTCACTGTATTTGCAAAATTGCCTGTTGACAAGCAGCGCCCCCTGATCCTGTCTGAAACCATCCAGGTGTAGCAAATGTAGCCTACTATTTAATGAAAATCAAAGACAGATAAGTGAGCTGTTTTGAGGCGGCAGAAGTCGTGAGGGCTTCATTAAATGTCGACGCCGCTGTAAGCTAAGGGGAATATGACATTGCAGACAGGAGGCTTTAAAGTCAAATCATGTTAAACCTTTAAGGTAAAGCACATGTGCACATCAAGATGGCAGGATTCTATTTAGCTGCTTCGATTTCAGCAGCCTTTCATCAAATGTGCAGCCTCTACTGTCATGGCTTCACAGAACAACGCCATTATTTATGATTAAACGTTAACGCCTGAGTGCCTCCTGCTGTGACAAGTCACCATGTCTGCTATGTAAAAGGCCTCATAGGATATTTACAGCTTAATTGCAGTGATTCATATTTACTATAATTAAAATCATATAAACTGCTACATGTAAATTAGTGTGGCATTGTGTGGCTTTAATGATCTGTTTATACTGACTCTATTGTTTTATTGTTTTAAATCATCAGTATTTATAGTTCACCACAGGGAGGGACATCGTCATTTTGTTATATTGTTGTATATCCTGGCAACTGTCAGGGCCTAAATGTTGTCAATGTATAAGTGCAATGTAGACAGTGTGATTATCACTCATGATCCAATCATACAGACCACTGCTGCTCTCTCTCGTTTTCTCTTGAGAGCTTTGGATTAAAAACATGATTAAAGATCAACAGCTTTTTCCATTTGGTTCAAAGGTCACATATTCTCCTCCTCTTCTTCTTCAGTGTAAATAAACCTCAGAGCTCCTCAAAACATGTGTGTGAAGTTTCTTGTTCTAAATCCACTCTGATCCTGTATTTGATCCTGTCTATAAACCCCTCTATTTCAGCCCTGATCAGAACAGGCTGTTTCTGTGTCTGTACCTTTAAATATGTAAATGAGCTGTGTCTGACCACGCCCCCTCTCTGGAAGGGCTCGGGTGTACTCGGGCTTTCTCGCTCCATGTCCTATTGTTATACGGTGAGAAGACAGACTCAGAGGGCAGAACAAACACCTAGCTGTGGGAGTGTCACCCACCTGGGGGAGGGGCTACTGCCCTTTGTGATGTCATGAAGGGAAAATCTCCAAATGGTCTGTTTGAGCACACATTTTCTGAAAAGTGGAGCAGGCAGAAGACGGAGAGGATGGACTTTTCTCATCATTGGAGGGTTTGTAGACAGACTAGGGACACATGTTAGAGAAACACTTAAAGGGTATTTTAAATAATATGTGATCTTTAATGTTAAAATAAAAGGGGTTTGGATGTTTTAAAAGATGACAATATGTGCCGTAATCTTTGTTCCCCTTATATCCCTGACATACAGTAACAGGTGCTGTCACTCTTCTCCTCTGTCGCCCCCCGGTGGTATGAACTACAATACATTCAATCTGTAGTCCCTTTGCACCTTTAAGTAAAAGCTCTTTATGAACACCTACGACATTAATGATAATGACGTTAAAGATGCTTTTGATGCTGATTAGATGTCTCAGGAACAGCTGTTGATGTTGTGCTCCGCCTCTGGTCACTTCCTGTCCAATCAGACGTAAAGATGTTTGTTAGCACTTCCTGTTGTCGTCTCCTCCTCTATAGATCCTCGCTTGTTGTTCTTACTCTCTGATGTTCGTCGCTCTGGATAAATTAATTGTTGAATTAAAGAAGAGTCACTAATCCTGACGACTTTACAATACCTGCTGTTTGAATGTTATAAATGGTGAAATTGGAGCTAAAAGCACTTACTCTATAAGGTAAAGTAATGATGATGTCATCAGCTGTGGCTTTAGCTGACATAAATACAGTGGAGTAAAAAGGAGTAGAGGTGGTGGAGGTGAAGTGTGACATGAGATGTGCTTCTCAATAATCATGACAGATCATGCCGTTCACACAAACTCTTTTCCAAAATATTTTTTTATTTTTTTTTATTTCACTTGCATATAAAAGAGCACTCATTGTCATCTTAGCACCATGCCGCCTGAAGACTCAAGCTGAGTGTTTGTTTGCAGCTTCGCTTTTGACCGGGTTTTCTTTACAGACGGCGTTCTGCCCTCATGTCAGGGGCTTTGTCGACAACAAAAAGTAAGTTTACAAAGAAAATCAAAACATCAAAATACTTTACACACAGTTCACTATCCTCCTGAGAGACTGTTATACAAAAAAACGAAACAGAAATGATTTCACCTCGTGTACGGTGTTTGCTCCTTTGGCTCCTTTTCTCAGCGAGTCTCAAAGTCTTAATATTTCCCGGCAGTGAAGAAATGTAACGCTCGTTTTAAGAAAGCAAAATGAGAAGAGGCTGCATGTCTTAAACTTCCTGTGCGCCCCTTTGTGGAGGCTCTCAGGTGAATCTGAAATATTTCATTGACGTTAATATTCAGAGCTCTTACTTAGGACTTTGTAGAAGCAGCGACAAACGTAAACCTCGTCTATTTTGCCTCCAGCTGTGCACACCTCGAGCTCGGCAGCTACAGTTCCTGCAAGATCTCGAGATAAAAAAAAATGTACAAGTCTTTAATTTCCCGGGTTAGTGTGATTGAAGAGCTCTCTTGTTCAACGATAATTCCTCGACTATTTCTTCAACTTTTAGAGACTAAATCGATCCAACGTTAGGGAAGGCTCTGTAAGAAAATATGTTCAGGATTGTCTTTGAGAAAAACATTGAAGGTAGCTTTTTAATGCTAGATTATTTGAGCGTGCAGCCTGAGAAACACACTCAGGTTGTTAGTTTAAGAACGCCACTTTTCAAGGATGAAAAAAAAAGTTCTTTACAGTTCAAGGACTTCCTAAAGATGAAGCTGCACAACCTTAAAATGCACATCTGTCAGTTCACAAAAATAAAGACTTCTTTTCTTCGTTCTTGTTAAAAAAAATCCGCCGTTGAAAGGTTGTAAGAGGTCACTATGCCGACCACAACAAAGACAGTTGGCCGGAGGATTTGGCAGTCTGACGAGTCAAAAAATGGAAAAGGTTTAATAATTAGGTTTCACAACACCTCGCTGGCTATAATCTTTAGAGATTAACCTGGTCCAAGATGTTCTCGGTCTTTGGAATGTGCGTTTGAAATTCCTGTCAAATGTGTGAGACTTCAGAAATACAGAAAATGTAATCCTCCAGGGACTCTGCTACCACTTTTCATTTTCAGTGTCAGCGGTTATAAACTCAACGGAGCCAACAGTGCAGAAAGAGTAGGTGTGTTTTTCTTCTTTTTCATTCATTATTCCTGAGATAGAATCCAAAAATAAATAGAAATATAAAGGACCTCTGTAGTTCAACATGCTACAATGATTGCTGGACAGAATGCAGCCCTGAAAAGAAGACTGAAAAAACAAAAGGATCTGCTGACCTGCAGCCCAGAGGAGAAGTAGATCCGAGTTAGCAGACTGCTTCAGTCTGAGCTGGGCTGCAGGGGTCGTAAGGTCAAGATCAGACCCCTGTATGCTATCTGAAGGAGGAAACAGGAAGTTAATCTCTGTTGCTCTGACTGGTCATACAGTCAGAGGGCAGAGATAAACTCACAGTGGTCAGCACTTTGTAAACATATTCACCTCGTAGCACAGAGCCTTTATCAAAACACACCAAAGAACAGGAAACCTTTCCCTCTCAAAAACAAGAGGTGTCGCACGCAACGTGCAGCGGCCCCCTGGGGGTTACCAGAGGACACGAGGAAAAGCCTACACAGCGTGCTCTCAGACGTGTCATGTAGTCATGTAACAAAGATTGTTTTAGTCAGGTATTAACTTTTCAGCCACAAACACAAAGGTACCTCTCTCCCCCTCGTCCATGTGTAACAAAGAGCCGTATCAGCGGGTCACATGTCACGCTGAATGCAGCGGAATAACAAATTTACAACCAAAAGGTGAGCGGTAGCTGATTCCGACTTCCTGAAAGACCCGTTTAGGGATGCCAATGTCACAGAGATAGACTCTGCTCTCCGACTCGGCTAAAGGAAGGGGGAGGCCCAAACACAGAGTCCACTTGGCCTCGATGTTGTGGCACTGCTCGACGACTGCCGGGTCGATACTCAGGACCGGAGCCCGGTTACTGTTGGCCCAGTCTGCAGCCGATTGGTACCAGGACTGCTCCCTCAGAAGTCGGTTCTCGTGGCAGTCCAAGCAGTTGATGACCAGATCCACGGGGCTTGATGGCAGGTCTGGGACAGTTAAAGAGGAGGGTGAAAAAACAGGTGGTGGTTAAGCTGTTTGTGAGGTGCCTCAAAAAAACATGCAGGATTACAGGTTTGATTTCCAGGAGAATTAAACACAGACTTTTTCATAACTCAATAGAATTTAAAAACTAGTATGAAAATAAAAATGACTGAAAATGGTACACAGGTCTCGCTTTGAACGCTGCTTCTCCACCAGAGGGCAGCATTTCTCTTAGCTGGTCCGTCCCCCTGTTCCCAAAACAAACGCTCTCAGGCCCAATCCCAGTGATCACACAGCCTGATCACTGATGCCTCACCGAGTGTTTGACATGATATTAAAAAGAGAAGGAATGGGACACACTATGATGACATCACATTTTGCCAGGAAACAACATTGAATTATATATTTTTTTAAAACCCCTGGTAAAGTTTTGTATTTCCTCTCAGTGTTTCCCCTCGGTTGGAGTTGTAGCAGCGGTGGCCAAGTTTAATAAAGTTTTAGTTGAGTGCAAATTTTTGAAATTCTTAAAATAATTATCAACATTTAATGGACAAAATAATAAACCAACGACCACCCTAGTGTCATAACCCGGCTTGTGGGTAAAGGCAAAAGACGAGAGGAGTCAGAATTTTACAAAACAAAATGATTAATTTATTTCAAAACTCATATTTTTAAATAAAGTCAGCAGCGGTGGTCGTACGTCAGCAGCGGTGGTCGTACGTCAGCAGCGGTGGTCGTATGTCAGCAGCGGTGGTCGTACGTCAGCAGCGGTGGTCGTACGTCAGCAGCGGTGGTCGTACGTCAGCAGCGGTGGTCGTACGTCAGCAGCGGTGGTCGGTGCATATAGGGGAAACACTGGCCTATTTACTTATATATTTAAGCAAGCTTTTAAAAGTTGAATAATAGGATTTAATATTAAACACTTGAATATCTATACATATTTATAGGTTTTTAATTTAGTTAAATCTGCCTCAAACAACTTGTTAAATGTGCTATGGTATAAATATCCATAATTAGTGACTAGGCTACAAATTGTTACCTTTCCTGTCCACGCTCTCTTTGTTTAAACTGATTGATTTATTTTTAAACTTTATTGAAAACTGCTTCAATACACAAACATTTGTCTACATTTAGTTGGCGCCTTCACGTCATCATGAACTCTGGGTAAGTCGTGCAGAAATGTGGACTCATTGAAAGTGTGTCATCTGGTGTTTTTTTTTTTTTTAAGTCTGCAGAGCCCGCACATACGTGATGATGTCACAGTCGGAGAGCGCGTCACACTCACACAATCACAGGGAACACACGAAACTCAGGGCGCACTCACACTAGACAAAGTTGTCCCGTATCGCACTTAAGCATGACTGTCCGTCCCCCCTCTCCATTCCCCCTCCAGCCTGCACTCACACTGCTCCAGGACTAACCGGGCCTGAGCACGGTGATCTCTTGAACATGACATCATAATTCAATACATGCATGGCTTTATGTTATTATGAAGCGTGTTTAGTTTACAAGACAGGTAGCTCTAAAAATATGTGTGTGTGTGTGTGTGTGTGTGTGTGTGTGTGTGTGTGTGTGTGTGTGTGTGTGTGTGTGTGTGTGTGTGTGTGTGTGTGTGTGTGTGTGTTACCTTTGATGCTGGCCACCTGCTTGCCACTGGTCCGGCTGTACAGGTTCACCTCACTGGTGACCGACTCCTGCATCTTGAGGAAGTTGGGCAGGAACAGGATGACCTCCACTTCATGGTTGGCCAGGTGTCGCCCGCAGCTGATGCCCTGCGCTCCCTGGATGTGCGGCCCACACAGGATGACCACCGTGGGTCTCTGGTGGGTGTTTTTCGGGGTGAGTCTGGTGACGTTCAGAGATGACAAAGTTACACCAGACACAAAAAACAAACTGTGTCATACCTAACAAACCCGAATCAAACTACCTCCCTTTGTATTTATAAATCATATGTAACAGAACTTGAATATTTCTTTATCAGACATGATCCTCAAAACAGGTACGGTTCCTTAAAGGTAACGAACTTTGACCTTTTGGATGTTTTAGAAACCTGATTTTAAACTCACCAACCTCTGTTTGTAACTGTTTTAAATAAGTGTCCTTTATTTATCTTATAATACTCGTATTTCAGGCTTCTTCTTACACTCTCCTTTTAATTGTCTTAACTTCTTATGCTGCATTCAGGTGCTCCTGCGATGGTTCCAGTTTACACATTGGGAAGTCGATCTTCCCGACTTCAGTGTGATCACATGCTTTCAATTTGTAATGTTGTAATTTGTAATGTTGTAACAACAACAACAACAACAACAACAACAACAACAACAACAACAACAAACGACACAGATGCTACAAAGAAGCCGTCGAAGTGTCGTCGAATCTCACTGTTGGGAGAGTTTAAACTCCGAAAGTTGATGTGCAATACGGGAATCAATACAAAGTTTCTAACCACTAACATAACATCTGCCCGCCATGTTGATGACAAATATGACATTAAGTCAGCAAGGCGGGCACCAAAGTCTTTCCCAAGTTTCTGTTTGAGCTGTTGTTCCAGCTCGAGCAGGTGTTATCGAGTGTTTTCCAACTCGGAAACTTTATTTTCCCGATGTGTCCAACACCACATGAATGCAGCATTAGAAATGAATGAATGAATGATTGAAAATAAACAATGTCATAGAATGATGGCGACTGCGTCTCACACTTATTAATCAAGGAAATGTGAGACACGGATGTAACTCTCTCTCTCCTGCCAGTGTGATGAAAACTCTTGCTGTGATTTATTCCAGCGTCTGCTCAGTGAATTGTAGAATTGAATCACTCTGAAAAATACGTTCCAATAAGAAAAGATATTACAGCATTATTGCGTTCAGAGGATGTTCATATTTCTCTCTCCCTCTACTCAATAATATGTGTTTGACTCGGGACGTTTCTGGGCGGGGAGCTGCTGTGTTTTCTCCAGCCAATGACATCGCAGCAGGTGAGTTTAGGAGTGGATACAATTCAGTGATTGGACGAGATTCAGCCTGGTAAATATGACGGACGTGGACTTGCAGCAAAATACAATCACAGTGAGGTGAAACACCAAGCGGATAAAGCTCGTCCTAAAGCGAGGGTGAACCTTGTGTTGTCTTTTACTCGTGGACGCTGAGTGATAAGGCTGATAAGCAGCCAGAATGCTACTACTTAGCATGCTAACAAGCGACTAGTTAATGGTGAATATTGTGACCTCATCCTAATATAAAGTGTTGCTTGAAAATCGTTCCTACACCGAGCAGAAGGTTAGTTATGTAGTTATGTTGCATGAGGCAGTAGTTCTCATCACAGCGGCCTTTTGCTACATGTCATACCCCCACTCTGTCCTCCCAACACTTCCTGTCTCTCTTCAGCGTATGTCGTGTGTGTCGTACAGCTGAGGACATGAATTATATAAATAATTCTGAGCTTTTTATATACAGAAGAGTGAGCTAGTCACTGCAGTCAGAAGGTTTAAAACAGACTTTAAGGTCCCAGGCAGCGAGTCCTTCAGTCAAATAACGTTTGTAACAAGTTACAGGACCTCAAGTGCAAACAAGCGACGAGACATTTGGACGCTTGACGAGTGAAACTGGGCATGAGCAAAGCGGTGATAAAGACGACACTTGATCTCTGAACACTGATTCAGATGTGATCCGTATGAAAATGTCCCATTACTTATGAAAACTGCACCATGATACTGCTTTGATCCTGGTCTTGGAATACAACATTTCACTTGATCTTAGGAGCTCACGGTAGCTCCAGTGTTAACCGGACACATGTAGCTATCACTAAAATGAGCCTCTGTGCTCGCGTTATGTCATCTCACAAACGATCGTCAGCGCTCGTAAACAGACGCAGGTTAACAACACCAAACGGAGCTGCTTCAAGTCTACAAGAGGTTCTTGACCTGCAGTGTGACCCCTGTCAGTATTCTTCAAGGTTAACACCTGCTCACTGGTGTAGATACAAGGTAGTAAAAGAGACGATCGCTGTGGAAACCAGAAAACATGACAGGCAAACAGAAAGCTGCATGGGGCAGCTATGATGGTTGTGCAACCATGTTTGGCACCTCGCTGCACATTCTTCTTATAATTAAACAGATGACATTGACTCTGTCTGCAATGTGCTGTAAATCAGATCGAGTGACATGTTGGTCAGGAAGTGATTAACTTTGTGTTTTCTTTGGGCTGCCGACTGAAAGTCAGCGACTTGATTTATGGGTAGAGAAGACCCTGACTTCCAACGACAAGTTTCCTGTCACTGAAACATTGAACACGGGATCGTTCTGATCAACAACATGACGGGATGTTGCTCCAATCACCCTCTTTTGATGAGCGTTAACAAAGTTTCTCTGTTTCCACGCGTCTGTGTCTCTATGATGCTCCACCTCAAGTTGTCAGGAGGGACTGAGAGCGCAGCGGCCTCGAGCTCGTTTGATGGCGTTCAGCTTATTTAAAGTTGAGGATTCCCTCTGTGTGTGTTTTTTTAACGTTTTTATACCAAGACACCTCCGCTCCAAATCAAACAGAGCAGGTCTCTCATTTTTAAAACAGTGCGTAGAATCCAAACTAAAAGTGTACATGCGACCAAAAACTCAGAAATGGTGTGCGCCCAAGATCATTCAGAATTTTAACACCGTTTGCACGCACACCTGCACGCAATGTTCCCTTTATAGAGCACGATCCAGCCCCATGTTCCGCCCTCGACACGCCCACATTCAACCATAAACAGTCAATGCAAATTGAAAGTGATTGAAAGTGCACACAAACAAACGAGCGAGCTGATCGAAGGTTTCACCAAGAAAATAAACTTTCTGACCCAGAAATGGAGGAGCTTGTAATCGAAGATTGCGGCGCCAAAACATTCACCGTTCATCATCATCACGCACGACTCCAGTCTATCTGCAATGTTTATATGTTTACAGGAGCCACACTGACTTCTTCATATACAGTAGGCTTATGGTTTTGGACAGTGTTTAGCTGAGTTTTATAAATTGTGTTCAATTTTGACTGTTTTTTTAGATTATTAGACTCGTCTAAATTTAAATTTCAGATGAATCCACAGAGAAATAATTCACTAAGAACATCCCTCGGTTTAACACAAGTCTGTTTTGGCACTCAACAACAGAAAAGTGGACGAATTCAAAGCTTTGATTTAAATAACCAAATTTTCTCGACTGACATAAATCTGAGTTGGCTGCCCAGAGACAGATATTCCTTACCTGTTTGGTCCGCCCAGCAGAGTGAGAGCCATCTGACAGGAACAAACACCGATCGTCTCCAGGCGGCGCTCCACAGAAAGGCCCCAACGCTCGGCAGCTGCCAGTAAACGTTTATGAAGTTCATAGGGAATGCTGGGAACCACCAAGCCTGAATCTGCAGAGAGAAAACATGAGGTCAGATAGATGACGGGACGAGAAGACAAGGCAGGTAACCACACGTCTCGTCTGGGTCTCGCCCTGGTCTTGGTCTTGACTTGGCCTCGGAGCACTCTGGTCTCGGGTATGTCTTGGTCTCAGTTAGTGTGGACTTGACTACATCACTAAGCATTACATTATGATGTTTGTTCTTGTTCTTGTCTAAATGGGGATGAACGCTGGTTTTGGCGGCCTCCAGTGATTTTTTTTGCCAAAGGCCACAACAGACTCTAGGATCGCCACTGTAGATGGCATGTTAATGCTACCTCTCTGAATTTATTTATTTATTTTTTTAAACCAAACAAAACTCGAGCATGACAGAGGAGTTTTTATTGGTAAATAACGACATGATGCCGTTCCAGCAAAAATCTGCCTGGATGAAGTGACCTTAGGCAAGACACAAGGCACAAAAATGTCTTCACAAGCACGAACTCCAGACCAATCTTCAATTTCAAAATCTCTCTCTCTCTCTCTTACACAGAACAGCAAATGATAAACTGAGGGAACGATAAGAACGAGAAATATTCCTTTGAATGTTACATTCTTGGAAATGTTACATAATTGTGAATCTGACCTGAGTTATGACGTCTCAGACTTTGGTATTTTGCAATTTATCTGTATCAGTGCACAATAATTTGACAAACCAAGAAACGTGACCTCTAAGACAACGACAAACGGTGGTGTTCAGGCTCTCAGGGGGGGGCGTTGGGTACGTGTAAGCAACAACTATCCTGATGCTAGAAGCCCACTCCCAAGGGAAAAGCCCTTCCTCCTCCTTCATGACCTGATGTTGTTCCCATCACGGGGAGATTCTCCATTTCCTCTGCTGTTTGTCACTGCTGTCTGCGGCAACAAAGGGAAGATTGGCAGCCTTTACAAAACATGACAGAGGCGAGGTGAGCCGGAGTGAGACGCCTTTTCCCTGCGGGCCCCCGAGTTCACACGCACCATCACATGCTCTCTGACCAATCCCCAACCCTGCAGCTCTGGGACGGGGGCTGCGCTGAGCTGGACCCCCCACATCGGCTGCTGCCTCAGTCAAAACATAGAGCGGGTTGGCGTGACAAAAAGGGGACAAACATCGTATACATATGAACACCTGACACCTGTATCCCAACGGCTCGTGGTGACAGATCAGGGAGAGCAAAACATGGGGGAGGCATGCTGGTGACTGGGAAACACTCCCATTCAATTCAGCTCCTTCAAATAGTTGAATGAAAAACACTAAACACGTATTTTATGTTTACAATACTTAATGTAGACGTTGAAACACAGTCAATATAACCAGGTCGAAAGGTTCTTGGCGTCAGTTTGAAAGGAGCAAGATGTAACTCTGACACCTACTGTTTAAAATGGGTACTGCGGTCCAAATTCAAAACACTGGATGTAGAGAGCTGCCCCCCCCCCCCCCCAGAGTGGATGCTCACACAGGTCACCATGTGGTGGACTCTGCAGCTTCAGTGTTTATCCAGCTCTGCATGGGTCTGTAAACCTTTCTGTGTTCTAACCTCTCTCCATTTTTCAAAAGCATCTCCAATATTGATCCTAGTTTGAGCACGTTTCTGCTCGTGGAGCTTATTAGAAACATGCAGAGGCTTTTTAGGTCGGGTACAATCACTTCTATCTGAACCACTTCTCTTGCCCGCTTCCATCGCTGCAACACCTGTTGACCTGATAACTGCTCTCATATCTGGGAAACCGAGGGGCGTCCAAAACGGCCGTGTGTGGGGGTGTCTTAAAAGCGCCTACCTTCTCTGGTCCAAACAAATCCAGAGCATTCAGGAGCAGAATCTAAAGTTAGAAGGAGGACATACTGGCTGCTGCATTGTTGTCAGAGAAGCCAGCACTTCAACATGTTTCCTTAATGATCAGATAGTAAGATCACTTTATTATTTAATTGGGTAGATATCTTACTGATTGGACTTTAGACTAAGGGGGCCTTGCATGCAGCAGATTGGACTACAATATGTAGAACTACGTTTGGCTTTTGTCAAAGTTCTATCCAGGTCTGAAATCTGGTGACATCATGTTGTAGGACATCTTTAATAGTTTCACTCACTACCATCATATCAAAGTTGTTTTTGGTTAGTTAATAAATGCTTCAATGCGTTTCCCTTTCTGGGGCTTGTCATGTCACGGCCCCTGGCCTTGTCAGAATTGTTCTCTTGTGTGTACTTTTTGAATTACTGTATTACAGAACTACACTTTGACCTTTTATCACTGTACAAACTGAAGTGTGTGGAACCCTCTAAAGAGGCCGTGCTAATCCCTGGCTGTCTATCGCCTGTGGCACATTAGAAGGGTAATGAAAGTCAAGCTGGGGGAGCTGCCCGGCTCAGGATCCCTTTGATAAATAAAGCCGCTGGGAGGCAGTTAAGTCTTT
This sequence comes from Labrus bergylta, assembly GCF_963930695.1. Lineage (NCBI taxonomy): Eukaryota > Metazoa > Chordata > Actinopteri > Labriformes > Labridae > Labrus > Labrus bergylta. The sequence goes on from NC_089197.1 coordinate 3,302,211, forward strand.
AATGGCCTCCTACAGATCTACGGACTGGGAGCTGAGAACTTGGTGGCCTCACTGGCGTTCACAAATTCATACTCACACTTGCTAGCACACACACCTCATCCTGCAGTGAACTCTCAGCGGGCCACAACTTTACGCCCTTGCATGCCACACGGACAGTGACACACCCTAATACACAAGATAATTACAAAACACAGAGTCATGCTGTGCAATGTGTGCATGAATAAAATTCTAATATCTTTGGGCTTGTCCTACTCTCCTCCCACTATTCTTGTATTGATACCGCACAAAGAGTGCTAATATGTTTCAGTAGGGAGTAGAAATCTGGAACATACCAATCCTCACGTGAGCGATAAGCACAGAGAAGTCAACTGCCTCTTGTCATGCAAACTGCTGCCTTGAGTGCCAAGCTCAGGGCAAGTGGGAGTCGCACTAGTATGCACTAATTGCTTTTCAACTACCCCACCAGGTGCACTTCTTAATGACTGTTGCCGGTACCAAAACAACACCCTCCCCTACACACACACACACACACACACACACACACACACACACACACACACACACACACACACACACACACACACACACACACACACACACACACACACACACACACACACACACACACACACACACACACACACACACACACACACACACACACACACACACACACACACACACACACACACACACACACACACACACACACACACACACACACACACACACACACACACACACACACACACACACACACACACACACACACACACACACACACACACACACACACACACACAGCAACCAGCAAAACCAGGTAGCAATGAGTGTGCAGCAGCGCTAAAATAAACTGAGCTGGAAGCAATCCTTCAAGCATGACAAGGGAACTGACGGGACTGAAAGCAATACACGCTGGCTGGATGTGGGCCATGTATGACTAAGACCTGAGCCGGGATAGGGAGGGTTAGATGAGGCCGCTGCTCCGCTCGTCTCTGCAGCGCTCCAACAGATGAACTATGTTGACCTGTGCTCTGTGAAGGCAGCAATACGGGGGCTCGGAATTAAATAATTAATGTAGTAACCTGTGGAATTCATTTTCATTTGCCATATATAAAGAGGGCTTTCTGAATTAGTTTTTACACGAGTTGTAAATAATACCATGCAACAAACCTGATTTCATTGGATTTTCAAAAATTCACTTCTATGCGTAACCCTCTTCAAGTTTTTCTCAAACGCTTTTGCCAGAGTTGTCAATCATAACGTTTTTAGAGGATCATTGGATAAAATATTATGAAGAACATTGAAACCAAAGAATCTTGCACACTATCAAAAACATTTTGCAGCATGTCAGTCCTGCGATATGTCTTTCATATTAATTAAAATGTTTCTATGTTCATTCTGAGTCTCCTATAAGACGATGTAAGAATGGTTAAATGTTCTGTGATGACAAAAACATTCCAAGCTTGCATGCTGCCTTCTCCAAGGTGACACAACATAAATACATAAATAAATAAGTAAACAAAGAAGAAAACCAGTTGGCTTAGTTGTGTTGCAGTCTGGCATGTTTGCGCTGAGGTTTCACTGCACAGCTGGAGTCAATGGCTCCGCAGGAAAGAAATACAATAGCAGAACTAAACGTACACAGACTGTAACCACTACAATAAACAATAGTCTATAGAAACAGGCCCGCCACACTGCTCCTCCAGTGCGTTAAGGCAGGCCTAACGTACAGCTTGGCACTCTTGTTTTTCTTTCTCTGTTTCTCGTATTGTTGATTTATCTGTTTACTGGTAAAGTTTCCAGGTCAACAGCGCTGTGGTTTGTTCCTGCACCAGAGGTGCTGTTTATGTAAGGCTCTACGGCGGCGTGCTAATTACAGAGTGCAGAGGATGGGGATTATGATGACAGCCCTGGGAAGCAGATCTGCCTACACGGTAAGAAAAGGAGCCTGTGTTTGGCAGCTGTCTGCAGGATGGCGGCATGGCAGCTCCTCCTGCTGAGCTGCTCTGTGTTATTGAAATCCGATATAGACTGGGATAAAAGTCCCGGGAACACCATCACGACTACAGCTGACCTGTGACATAGAAAGCTATCTACACTTTATATTCAGCACAGTCCGCTTATTCAGCAGGACAGGCGGGACAATGCAAACCAGTGGTTTTAATACAATGCAATCTCGATTATTATAATGATTGATAGTACTGAAAAGTATCCATCCATTTACTTCCGCTTATCCGAGGTCGGGTCGCAGTGGTCAGCCCAGGTGTCCCTGTATATAATCCTTCTAATGAGCTCTAGGGTCAACCCCGGAGTCTCCTCCCAGCGGGGTAGGCCCAGTAAACCTCCAAAGGGAGTATGTACAGGATGTAAAAGGAGTTATGAGACCGGGTAGAGAATGATCAGACTGAATAAGCCAGTTTAAAAAAAATGTGTTTTGAGATGAGATTTGAAAATGGAGAAAGTCGATATTACGGATTTGTGGTGGGAGGGAGTTCCAGAGGTGGGGGGCAGAGCGGCTGAAGGCCCTGGACCCCATGGTGGACAGGCGGGCGGGTGGTGCAGTGAGTTGAATGGAAGAAGAAGACCTGAGAGTGCATCTTAGTGTGAGGGAGGGTGGATTAAACGATCAAAAAGTGCAAGCAAACTCCTACACATGACTGTCAAAACAGCATAAATACATTGGCTATTGTGTAATTTAGACAGTGTGCAGGTGTTTGCTTGCAATTTCTGGTCATTTAAAACAAGAAATGTCCCTTTGTTGCCTTGGTATTGAAACAGGTGTTGAAATCATTACATTTGACAGTTTGGGGATGATTTGATATGTGCTTCATTCTTCAATCATATCAACCCTGTCAGCGACTTTATACCGTGACCACAAGACCACAAGACGGTGAGGTGAAGGTGACCGGGAGCCCTCTACTTCTCGTAAAAACCTCCCCTCATGAGACACTCTGCCCACCCTCCACCTTCTCACTGCTGTGACTCACACCTTGCACTCCAGGGCCTGTGTTAGCGTGCCTGCTGCTTATCTTGTGTCTGTGTTCACCAGTTATGCAACAGGGGGGTTTCTGGAGTGAAATGAACTGTTTATCATCCCTGTGGGTAACTGAGGGGGTCAAAAGTCCCCTTCATGATAAACAGTAACCAGGAGGATACCATTCCAGTAAGTCCGACCCAAGATGACCTTTCTATGACCAACGGGACAGAACGGCGTCACATCCACTGTGACCTGTAATCGTGTTAGTTTTCCTCGTTGAGATGCTGCAGGACATTCCTCAGAGAGAGCCCCTCTGGGTTGTGCTTGAGTGTACAAAATGTCAACATTTTTAAAGTTAAGGCCAAAGCTGTTAATGTGTTTGGAAACAGTGTTATGAGATAAACACCTGGTAGCTCTGGTCAAAGTTTAAACAGAGAAATAAGCCGCTCATCCAAAACAAACACGCTGTGCTCACAGTGCTGACATGCTCAGTGATAAAATGTCCCAAAGAGGGACTTCATGTTATCTACCCGCTAAACTGTACACAGCCTCAGGTGGAATGAGATTACGGTGAGTGTGACCAATAATCCTGGAGAGCACAGGAAGTGAAGGGCGTGTGAGAGGTGCTATGTTAGTTAGATGGACCTGAGAGAGGACTCCTTATCTCCTCCCTCGTATCAGATACAAAACCTCAGAGACTCATACATTAACTGAGTGATCCGCCCTCAAGTCAAAAATAACTGTTTCTTTGTAACAGGAATAAACTTCATACAGTTTTACTTTTTAATTTCTTAAATGTGAGTTTGATACTTTTCTGTGCTCTAAAGTTGTAAAATTAAAAACTCTAAGGCCAAGTGTCCACCTTGAGTTTTTTTTCTGAGCACCTGCATCTTTTAAAAATGATTTTCAATGAGCAGAGAGCGTTTGCTGCAACAGACGGTCACCTTGAGAAAAAGCACTTTTTTCCCCCCCAAGCGTGCCGCCTTTTATGTGCAGCTGCTCCAATCGTTCGAGTTGAAAACACTAAGAAGTTCACTGTTGACGTCACAGGCACTCTGTATTCCTTGTATTTTGCCTCCTACGGAATTGTGCCCTGTACCCAAATCTTCCTCCCTCTGTGTCCGGACCAAGTAGGATGTTAAGCATCCTCCGGTTGACGCTCGATTTAATCTCGATCTCGATTTAAAACACAAGCTGTTTTCACATCTGCACTCCTGAAAATATCTAATATACATTTTCCGGAGAATATCCTGCTGCGTTCTCACATCAACTCACTCTGGCTTGCTGCAGAAAAAATAGTAGGGTTCTGGCAGGAGAAACTCCGGGAGAAGTCTGAGCGACAAATGTGTCTGTTTGCGTTTTCAGGAGATTTCTGCAAGTGTGAAAGCCCTAATACAGTAAAAGGTAACAGAGAGCAAAACTGAAGCTTCTCATGGCTTAAAATTGTTAATGTACAGCTGCTTGCTGCTGATGCTGTGCTGGACTACTATAAATAACGGAATATCAGGTGGAACTTTTCAAAACGTGAGGAGGGGTAGTCGTTGTGTTTGGGTCTGTGTGTGTGCGTGGATAAATTGAGCAGATTAAAGTTGTTACTAAATTACAAACCTAATGCTAGAATATACCCTAAGATAAGCGTAAGAGGAAAAAAAAGGGAGGGGGGGGGCATGGGATCATCATAGTTTTTTGGGGGGTGCATTCTGGGGGAAACACTGAACACGAAATATCACCTGAAATATCCTTTTCTGAAGAGCGAGGATTTATGCTTCGAGTCAGTGGAGTTTGAGCATGCACATGTATTTTGTTCTCACCTGTACAGTACTCTTTGCCGCCGTGCTGGGGTCCTGTTATCTGTCGGTATGTGACGGGCTTCACCTCCAGAATATTCTCATCATGGCGGTAGGTCAGAGGCTTGTGTTGTGTGCCGTGCGTGCTGTGCTGCTGCGGTCGGTTTGCGTGGCTGTTGGTTCCATCGATCTTGGAGAAGACGGCAGCTTTGTCAAACAGAGCCAGGTTGCCCTCGAAGTCGAAGTCCGTGTCCAGGTCCTCGTCGGTCCCGTCTCCAAAGCACTCGTCATCTTTTGGTCTCATCGGCCAACCAGCTCCTCCGTTTTTCACGCTGTTTTTCTTTTGTGTGGTCGCTCTGCTGTTAGACGAGCCTGCGGGAGCTGGAGAGCACACAGAGACATTTAGAAGTCAGCAACATGAGGAAGTGATTTATTGTTGTTTTCAGATTAACTGTGTACTTAATACGCGCTGACGCTGAACTCCAACAACTCTGGCAATAATTCATAAAAAAATCTTTTGAATTAAATGAATTGTATATTGTACCAGGTGAAGAAAGATGGGAGGTTAATTACAAAGATTGTATTTCACTTTAAGGGAAGAGTGTGCAACTTTTTGATCCAGTAGATGTCGCCCTTGAGCACCAGCATAAAACTTAAACAAACTGATGTTTATGGCAGACGTGCCGATATTACTCGATGTTTTCAGCAGTCAAACAACATTTATATGTTTGTATTACAGTTCTCTTTCACCAGCAGATGGCGCTATATGGATTACAACAAACATCATTCTCTCCAGTATGTTGTTACTCTCCAGATGAGTGATCATCTTGTCTTCGTTATAAATATTTTCCACAAGTGTTTGATAAATGTTTGTATCTATATCAATCTATCTGCACAGATCGAACATGGATATAAGAACGATATCGGCGGACATATATTTATCGGCCCCAAAAATCCAATATCAGTCGGGCCATAGTTAAAAGTGTTGAATGCACGTTTGTTTGCCTAAGTTTGCTATTACTATGTTACACCAATATATTGGTATCAGGGTTGTTTTTTGTCTGAAATATAATATATAAATCAGTTATCAGTTAAATATCGATACAGCATAGTATTAGCTTACATTCGTTTTTATTACATTATTTCAAATATACCTTTAAATTTGTAATTACTGAAGGGGTTGCACAATTCATTTTGAACAAGTTGCATTGTTAAAAATTACTGCAGTTGTAAATGTTTGTTTTCAGTTAAGTTTTGGTTAGACTGAAATACCAACAGGTCAGATTGTGAGGTGCATGCAGTCTTTACAGGGTTTTACTTTTATCATAGTGTTGGTCCGTCTGTGGACTCGACTCCCGTTGTGTAGGGAAAAAAAAGGACTGAAGTGAGATCAATAGACTGAGATTGAACATTTCATGATTTTGTTTAGTTTTGTGGACATAATATGCAGTTCAAAAAGTTAAATCACTATATATTGTTTTGCAATTCTCAGCATTTTGCAAAATGTTTAATAATCGAAATCATATTGAATTGTATCTAAAGGATCGTGGCGCCTCACATGTTTCCCACCCCTAATATATCGGTATCGGCCCCAAAAATCCCACATCAGTCAGGCCCTAATTCAAATGTTCTTTAAATGGTGAGGAAATATCCCTACACTGGTTTTGAAATCATCATGTATAAAAACATACAGCTGTTGTATGTGTGTAGAGCTGGAGACGGGGGGGGGGGGGGGTTGTGGTCCCTCACAGGTCTGTCTTGGCTTCAGAATGTAAAGATTACCCATAAACCCTCCTAATCACCCCTGAATGAGCTATGAGCCTTCACACCATACATCACAGCGTTGTGTAAATGTTGTAATCCACACAACAATACGCTCCTGCACTCAGCAGTCTCAAATTGTGACTGGATGTTCGAAACTCCTTTTTATCCGCGGTAACTCTGACCGGCGACTCTTCTTTCTCCTCTCACGGTTAGTTACTATAAATCGCTGAGAACTAAACACCACTGACACACTAAACATACAATGGCAGACTGAGTGCCTCTCAATAAAGTTTACATACATGTTAGCACAAACAAGAAAAAAAAAACCGAAATGAACAGAGAAGAAAAAAAAGAAAGAAAGAAAAACTGGAAAAACCTGGCCTTCAACCCCAACCATGCTGAGCTCTCACGCTAACCAGGAGACAGAGAGGCACAGTCGCACGCTACTGTCACTGTGACAGCTAAGGTACTTTGGACTCTCTCACGCAAGACACTGGGAGGCTCAGTCATAGTACACTGGCACTGACACAAAGACTCTAACTAAGTATGAGCTAATTTCAGACCTGACTCAATATCACAATGCAGCCTTAACACGGACTCGACGGTCTGAAGACGCTCAGTCATTCGAGAGCTGCTGCGTCTGCATTAAATGCATGTTTACAAAGCTGCTCTGAAATATCAAATGGGATAAAGAAAAAAAGCCTTGTGTCCCTCTGAGCACTTACAAACACACTCCTGATTAGAGCTCATTTAAGATGGAGACTGGTGCAACATGTGGTGGAGGAGAAGCTGATGGGTTTGTGTGTTCATCTGTGTGAACAGCTGTAAGAGCTAATTACCACGAGTGAACGCCGTCTTTATTTACAAGGAAGTGTTCTGTCATGCTAGGATTCAAAAAATCTGAATGAAGTGGGCACAGCTCCAAGCCAAACAGGTTAATGAATAACAAGTAGCAGGACGGGGAGTGTGAACTGCACTGATTTCAGCAGAGAGAGAAACTTAGCGACACAGATTTGTTTGAAAAAGCACTCAAGAAAAACGTTACTCTGAAATGATAAATTACAGGAAAATAACTGGGACAAGGCTCACACTATTCATCACTTCTTAAAATGATCTCATTAGAAAATGTTATTGGGATATTTAGGGATAAACAGGAGAGTGATTGGCCAAAGGAAATTTAATGCATTCAGACACTTAAGTCTAAATAGACTTTTTTATGTTACTAATAGGGCTGATAAGCAAATTTTTTTTTTATAATCGTTATCCACATCTGAAAGTTAATTGCAATTGATTACATTTTTTAATTAAGTTCCTCCATTAGGCCCCGTGTCCATCTAGCCTTTTGTTTTTCGCGCCAGAGTCTATTTTGTAGTTATTTTCCATGAGGAGGTGAGCGTTGGCAGCAGAAAGTGGCAGCCTGGAGAAAAAGTGCGGCCGCTCCGAGCACTCAAGTTGAAAATCTTTCAACTTTTCAGAAAAGGCGCTGATGACGTCACCAGCACTCTTTTTCCAAATGTTTGATATTCCCCGTGCTTTTGTCAACATCCTCTTTGCTCCATGTCTGCTGGGGGTTAAGGATCTCAAACATAAAACATACAGTAAAGAGAACGGAGCTGTGTCGGTTATACAGTAGTCAGTGTTAACGCTTTTCTGCCCGTAAAAAAGCACTAGGTGGGCACAAGAGCTTCAGATATATTTTTCACCAGAAATTAGACAAACACTCTGAGTGAGATGAGTTTGTGTAGCGTAGAACGAACTAAACACACGTTGGTGTCTGTGCGGTTAACGGTTGAAGTCTCACAGAGAAGCTCTGAGTGACTTCCTGAAGCTTCCTGAAGAGGAGCTAAAAAAGCTTTTATGTTTTTGTGCTCCTTAATGTTTGTTTTATTTCTCTGTGTATAGACTGAATCTCTCTCCTCTGAGGTGTCTAGTCTAGAGTTGTAATTATTGTAATTACTGGCCAGGACTCCCTTGAAAAAGAGGTTTTTAATCTCAATGGGACTTTCCTGGATAAATAAAGGTTAAATAAAAAAAATGTTGTAATGGTTGTATCTGTTCTCTGTGTTGTCCTTTTTTTTGTTTTGTTTTTGTGTGTTTTGTTTGTGGTATTTGCTGTATGTATTACTTTCTTTGTTTTGTCAGTAGTGTGTTACGTTTTGGTTTTGTATTGCTGTGCTGTACCTTTCTAAATATATGTTTTGGACCCCCTTGAAAATGAGGTGATACACCTCAAGGGGCTTATCCTAATGAATACATTTCTCACTAAACATGGAAGCACAGCAACACCAATAAGATCTGAAAGACTTTTTTTTTGTTCTTAGTTACAGGCAGGTTCTCTCCATGCGTTGAGGAATCATGGCACTTTTATAAGAGTTTTATAAAATGCCACCTTAATGAGGTCTGTTTTGGTCTAATGCAGTTCCATTTTTAGAGAGCAGTTTCTAAATTCCCATCCTACTCTCCCAGAAAGATCAATTGCAGATATTCAGAAAACCATTCGTGGAATCCGTGGTCTTGTATAAGCATTGGGCCCACCCTGCTTTCCCTTTCTTTGTGGCCCAGGGGGCTTCTTGGGAGCATGGCATTGCGTGTGAAAGCAGCAGCCCTGCCCAGGCCACTCAGCACGTTGGCCCTGTGAAATTTGGGCATTAGCTCCCTGGCCACCAGCCTGAGAGCTGGAGATTAAAATAAAACCTCCAAAGGTAAACACTGCTTCCACAATTGATATCGCTTTGGCCTTTCCGAGCACACTGGGACAACATGGCTTCCTGTCGGAGAGGGGGGGGGAGTGGAGGGGGGGCTGGTTTCCTGTGCTGAGCAGGAGCGAGGGAGGGAGAGGAGAAGGGGAGATAGAGGGGACAGGAGGGCACAGAGGCACGAACACTGGAGCTGCTCTTTAGGAGCAGACGCAGGGAGGGAGGGGGGAATGTTTATTGATCTTAGTCACACACATATTGTAAAGAGGAACTTTGGTACAAGGCTTTAGCACGCTATGGGAATCTCAGGGGAGGTGGGGGGGAGTCATAGAAAGACGCCGTTTGGTCCCTTGCTCCAGCTTCTTAGCAGAAACACACAGGGAGAAGGACAAACTAGCTGCACACAAACTTCACACAAGATTAGGCTCACGACCACAGAAATGTAAACGGCCGATGTGATAGTCGTAAAAATCAAACAATATCGAACCACAGGGGGAAGAAATAGAAGCTCCAGGCGGACATTTATAGTTTTTAATGACCAAGAATTGGAAGCAATCTCCCGCAAACTTTCTAATTTGCACAAATAATTTGAAATGTAGACAATGTCACCACCACTGCTCTCTTAAATGTAACTTTAAAAGACACATCAGTCATTTTGGAGCTGCCCTCTCTTGTTTTCTTGCAGCAGCTTTGGCTTAAAAAAATATAAGACGAAGATCTGTGGGGGAGTTCTTTAAGGATCGATACTTTACCAAACGCTAGATTATTAAAATAATGTGGCATAGAAAGTATCCAAACGTTTAACAAGTTTTGATACCACAGGAACAAAAGTCCCACTCCCAGACATCCGAAAATAAGACATTTCTTGTTTTTAATTTCCAAAAATTGCAAGAACTCTCCTGCACGCCGTCTAATTTTATACGTCACCTCATCTGCTCTCTGTGTTTGCAGGACACATGAATGCAACTTCTGCGTCTTTAGGAAACGCCAAACAGACTTGAGAAACGTCAGTATTTTTTGGGGGCCTGGGAGCTGCTCTCGCTCTGTTATTCCTGCTGACTGACTTAAGATAGGTTTTTTTTTTTCTTTTAACAATTGGGTACTTTTCCAATTATTAATAAAATAACAGCGGCTGTATCGTTTTAAATCACGTGGTGTGCAAAGAGACTTTACACTGCTGTGTGAACATATCTGTCTTCATTACAGATTTTCTTTCTCCATAGAAGAGCCAAAAAGAGGGAAACGGCAGGCTTCCTTTTATTTTGCTTTGCAAGCTTCAGGAAAAACACCAGAGTCAGAGGTCAGTTTTACAACCAGGCTAAAGACTATTAACCCAGCGTCCATTAACCGATTCTCCTGACCTCTGGCTCGTCCATTGTTTTGGGGATCCTGAATGTGAAAGTGAACGACATTTACTGATTCCTGCCGAGGCCTCAGAGCCGTCCAGCCAGACTTCCTGCTGAGTGGATGTTGACAAGAGGAAATGCCATTTTTAATGTTTATCTAATCAGGAAGGTTGAGTAACACGCTCTGCATTTTTTTTTTTACAATCACAGACACAACTTGGGATGCAGATGTGCTTCTCAGTATCAACGCGTGTCGCTGCACAGCTGAGACATGAAGAACTGCTCTGACAATTAACATACCATTTTAGAATTTTATCTCAGCACTGAAAATGTTGGCTGCCATTTAAATCAAGATGCAGTTTGTAGAAACGTTCCTACATGTGCAGGTTCAGGTATCGAGTCTTTAGCAGGTCATGAAACCGACTGAATTTAATACTGATGACTCTTTATGACTTATAACAGTAAACAAGACCATCAGCGACAACAGTCATCACTACTCATCATTTCTTCATGGTTGCCAGAAGTATAAGTGTCAGACAAAGTGAGTAAATGCACGAAGCCTTTGTTCACATTTTCTACAGCAAAGATCCTCAATGATTGATGTGTTTGACTGTCAAAATAAAGCACACTTTTAGATTAACTTATGTAAAGGACAGGATCAGCAAAGAGACAAGAAGTACGGCTCGCACGAGTCGTGACAAAATCGAGCAAAAACTCAAAAGTTCCTCAAAGGAGTGGGGCTGCACCATTCTTGCTAAAATGTGAATCATGAAGAAAGGACTTGTACGATGCAAAATGGTCAAAATGGAGACAATATTTGACAGATCAATAGATAAGGTGCTAGGTGGTTTGCCCCACTATTTCTGACAACTTCATGTCGTTTACCTCCCTTTCACTGTTTAATTTTTCATCTCATTTTATCATGTAAATTATGAGAAGCTATTTAAAGACCCCTTGTGAACTGCACTACTTAGCTTATGACCTAAAATTGAACATGTCTAAATGTCTGGCAATTATTCTGATGTTTTGTTGTTGATCTTTTTCTGTTTCTGAAAAAATAATAAAAACATTTAGTGGCAAAAAAATAAATAAAAAATGTGAATCATGATTTTTCTCCCCGAGTATTTAGCTCAAGATTCTCTCACCTGATTCAAAAAATCGTTTGCAGCAAAACACTGGTCGTCTAGGGCTTTCAACAGCCATGACCTATGACCTGTAATAAAGTGCTGGACTTAAACTTAAAAGTCTCTGGTAAACACACGGTCTCTTTTCCTTTCTTATTTCAGAAGAGGTAAAGTGAATAACTGAGATGCTGTAGTGTTGAGAAGCAGAATCAGAGGCCAGTCGACGGCCTGATTCATTAGATAGTTGTGCGTTTTGCCTTCCACTGTGCAAGTAAATGGACTTGAGCTTCTGGGGGTTAAGAGTCTCACCCGAGAAAGACATCTGACATGTTGCTGCAGGATCTGCTACCCCCGACCTTCCGACCGACTCTACCACTGAGCCACAGCTGAGTGTGACTGATAAAGAAACTGGGATACTCGTTTACCAGCGTGTATCATGTTGCACTGAGACGCTTACAAACTGCAGTTTCCTGACATTTTCTTGGCCAGATTTCTTTCTCACTTATCCTCTTAATCTTAAAATCACTCTGGATGTTGCGCAATTTGTTGTTTCAGAAGTTTTTAACAGAATTGGGTAAGAGAGATTTTTTTTTTTTTATTAAACTCCATAACTTAGCAGCCCTGAATGATTTAAAAAAATCTCTAATGAGTCCATGCTGTGTGTGTGTGTGTTTCATCAGATCATTTAATGCCACTCCGACTCAGGGATTCCCAAAGTGGGGGTGCGGGACCCCTAGGGGGGGCTCTGGAGTAATGATAGGGCTGAACAAGACTAATGCACAACGTTTTTTGGGAGATATTTTATGAGAGGACTTCCAGGTACCGTGAGGCTGAAAATGAATCTACACCAGACGTCACAAATCTGGAGGCTGGAGACTTTGAATTGTTTCCTCTTTAAAAGCTGATTGGTAGTTCTTTCAGTTTGTTGTCACGCTGAAGGTGCTATTCTGAACTTTTTGCTGCCGATGTTTGAGAGAAATTCTTCAAATTGTTAGCAAGTCATGACTCTGAGTGTGTGCGGGCTATAAAATATTTGTATCTGCCGGGGGGGGGGCAACAGACAATGTTTAGAAACCACTTCTGTCCCCCATGCGTTTGCTTTTTAGTTGTTGAAGCTATACGTCGCTACTTCTCTTTGTAAGGTCTTCCTCTAAATGAGATCAGCGGTCTCTCAATGGGAAACAAATCTGTTTGATTAAACGCTCAGAATGTGAAGTCCACCACCAGGGGGCTCTCAAATCAAAACAATAACAGATGATGGCTTATTCTCTCTGCTACTCAAACCCCCCCAGTCCGACCCGAGGAAGAAGACAATATAGTTTACAGACGAGCTAATGTATCTGAGTATAATTTAGATGATGCTTTTTAATCACAGCAGCACATACAGCGTCAGTACCTTACGCAGTCTTAACATCTGGTGTTTCCATGGCGACGATAAACACGTCCTGTGTGTCACGGCGGCTGTCAGTGAGTTTATTAACCTTAAGCAAAACGACTCATCGTGCACTCTCAAATAACTCAAAGAGGATCAGAGGTAACAAGTTTCTCCTTTGACTTTCAGACACTGCTTCACAACGCTGCTCTCCACGGCGTCACAAATTACGACCGGGTACGACTGAGGTCATTCCAGCTTCGCCTACTCAGGCAGACGTTTGAGATAAACAAAAAAATCAGAGCTGGACAATGGCAGAATGTTTTGGCTTGAGTGACCGTGTTGGATTACAAGACATTGTTACATCTTCCTGTTAGATGTCTCTGCTTTGCCACGACTGAAGAACACTTCATGAAATATGAATCCATTACATTTAGCCGACTTCCTCTCAGAGCCGTACGGAGCAGGATGAATCAGACAGTGTTGAAATGGACTGTTGGTTTCTGTTGCCCTTCATCCCTGTGATTCAGTAAACATGCAGTGTAATCAGCTGACACATTAAACACATCCGTTCTATTGTTAGCTACAAAAAAAAGTCCCGCATGTGTCGTTCAATCAAAAAAAACTGTGACGTCGGGTGACTTTGCACTTTCAGCTCGGCATGACTGGAAATAATTAAGACGGGTGAGTCAGGTAAAAAAAGGTGACACATTTTGTTGCGTGCTGCCATGTTTCCTTTGGCAACGAACAATATAACTTGTTTCTGTTTTAACAGAGGGAGTACTGTGTGGACATCGCTGTGGTTCACTCCTGTCACGGAGGACATGACTCTGTGCAGCAACAAGTTACATGATGAGAACCAGGAAGTGCCGCCAACAATGAATAAGCAAAAGTTTTAAATAAACCGGGCTTTCCAACCGCACGATAAGTCTCAGGATTGTTTGTAAAATAATCCGTCAATTGTTTTTAGAATTCACTTACACAATCACGCTCTACTTGCACAGACTCCTGTTGTGACATCTTAATGAGGACGTGCAGGGTGGAGTGTAGAGGTCAAAGGATTCAGTAACCTGACAGAAGCCCTCATCAGACTGTGACGTTTCACCTTCAATCTGATTGTCACAGAGGCACATTGGGGGGGACAAAGTGATCCCCCCTCTGTACCATATTAACATAGGTTAAGATGTGAGGATTCTCCACTTGATGGACGTATAAACACTTCAAAAGTGTGCTTTTTTTTAGATTTTCTCCTGGACGTCTCCTGCACTAAATTCCATGGTATAGAGATCTGGTCAATTCTTGTCCGGCGAGCGTGCCAGAGCCCCTCTCGAAACACGCCGCAATGATCCCAACATGCACTGCAGCGACTACCTCTCCGACTTTCCATAGGAAATGAATAGAAAGCGTTGAGACGCTAGCCACAACGCAGAAGGGCAATGTGAATTCACAGGCCGGGACACCAATATGACCCCGAGGCAGAATCAATATGAACGTACAAAGACGTCATGACGGCTGAGCTTAGTATAAAAAGGGTTTCTGTGAACTGGTGCTGATTGACTGAATGATCCCGTCATGCTTCCTCTTTCAGCACTCCCACACTAATGCTTTCCAAACCTTTTTAATGTCTCTTACAAACACACAGAGGGCAGAGGACGTGACACTGGATAAATTGCATAATCACATTGGTGATGAAATGTTTCCAACGCATTTGTGCAGTTAAAGACGCTGTGCAGGAGTTTGCTTGAATTAAAACAACAAGTTATTTAATACTGGGTGATTAGGACTTAAACATTCGTTGCCATGGTTTCGATGCAGGCATCTACATCATATGATTTTTAAAAATATACCTTTAGAAGTTTAACAACTAAAATTAACCACAAAAGGGGCGCCAGGTAGCCTAGCGGTTATGTCGGGCACCCCATGTGCAGAGGCTATAGTGTACTGTAGCCGCCGTGGGTTTGAATCCCAGTTCGGACCTTTGGTTGCATATCATCCCCCGCTCTCTCCTCCCAACATTTCCTGTCTCTTTTCAGCTGTCCTTTCAATAAAGGCCTAAAAATATCATTTAAAATAAATTATTCTGTGCAGTTTAAAAACACATTTTGGATATAATCCTGAAGTGTCACTTTTCATGAGGCATGATGGACTTGTTAGTGATTTCAGCATTTGCTGATCTGGACCAAAGTAGAGTCAACTGTCAGACATCTGCCTACCTCCTCTGCGCAGGATGGTGATGGGAGCAGCGCCGGGCTGAGAGCTGCTGCCTGTGACTTCAGGTTTCGGGACTCTGTTGCTGTTGGCGAGGCGTCCTGAAGTCGTGATGCTGGCTTCTGTTGCAGCTCCCTGGACGGAGCCCAGCTTGTTGGCTGTATGCTGGATGTCTAGGAACTTTAACTCCTTGATGTCCATGGCACTGGAAGACAAACGCACAGCGGGCCTTACTCAGAGCTCTGACTGCAAAGTGAACAACAGATCTCTGTGTGCATGCCACTGGATAAACAGAAGAGGCGCTGACATTTAAAGGGATAACTCTGAATTGAAAATCACAACGTAGGCTGCATGATCTGAATTCTGAATCAAAATACACAAAGTGAAAGCGATGCTGGGATAGATCAGGCAGATGAACTTCACCAAAGTTTGTGCAGCAAGATGGTACTAATGACTATTTCAACATTGATTCATGTATGGATCACTTCTTTTAAAATCAATTAATTGTTTGGTCAATTAGGCCTCGAGTCCACTTGCTGGTTTTTTTCCTGAGCAGCAGTGTCTTTTTTAAACTGTTTTCAATGGAGGGGGGAGCGTTCGCCTGTGTTGTGCGGCCGCCCCGTAACACTTCAGTTGAAAATCTTAGCCGCCCGGTGCTCTTTTTTCCAGATGTATGATATTCCCCATATTTTTGCCTTCTACAGATAGTGTCATGTACCCACATCCTCCTCTCTGCTCGTCAACATTGAGGGAGAGCAGCTGTGTTTCTATGATCATGTAAAAAAGTCCAGTGAGCAACATCACCACCGGCACTAGTTTGATAACGTCTGCCATCGCACTACTCTCCTTCTGTCTCACCTGAAAGTGACCTCAGGAACAGGACACCGGACTCCATTGTGATACGGCCGTCTCAGCGAGATGGTCTGGCTCGCGTGATCGACTGAAATCACCTCTCCCTGGTAGATTCCCAAAGTCTGCCCACAGTTTATAGACACAACACTCCCCAGCCAGTCTGCGGCCATTGTGTCCACTGTGATCGTGTGCCTGAAAAACAAAACACAGAAGAAGAAAAATAACCACCCACGGCTTGGATTTTACTTCAAACAGTCTTCAAGGTTGGCTTTTATCGTTTTAAATCATGAATATCACACCAGCTGGTTCAAGTCAAATAAACACACTCAAGTGTTCAAACTATCAGGAAACATTTAAATTAACTGCTTCACACTTGATTGGTGATTTACAAACACTACTGCAAGGATGACAACACTAACCCATTCATTTATGGTATGGAAGACATCTATATATGGTTGATTTTTACATGAAACCTTTAGAAATTTGAAAATTTGGTACGGTGACAACCCTGGTCACAACCTTAAATTAACCGCAAAAGGGACGCCGGACAGCCAAGCGGTTATGTCGTGTGCCCCGTGTGCAGAGGCTGTAGACCTCAACATGCAGGCCAGGATTAAATCCCACCTGTGGCTCCTTTCCCGCATGTCATTCCCTGCTCTCTCTTCCTCCCCGATTTCCGACTATCCATTTCTGTCTCTCAAATAAAGGCACAAAAAGCCCAAGAATA
This sequence comes from Labrus bergylta, assembly GCF_963930695.1. Taxonomy (NCBI): domain Eukaryota; kingdom Metazoa; phylum Chordata; class Actinopteri; order Labriformes; family Labridae; genus Labrus; species Labrus bergylta. The sequence continues at coordinate 3,319,067 of NC_089197.1, forward strand.
AACCTTTAAGATAATACATTTCAAGGCGTGGACTGTGATGAAACTGACTTGTTTTAGTTCTGTCCTTCAGTACATTTTCTGAGTATCTGTACTTACTTGAGCATTATTTACTGTATTTGGGGAGACTTTTTACTCCTCTGAATTTCTATGAATGTTCCCGATACTCGCTGATTCTGCTCTGAAGGCAGCTGATGAATTTTCTGTTCTTTTCTCAAATCCGACCCGAAAGACTAATTAACTGTGTTTGTGTAGCTGTGCGTGCGGCTTGTCTAACTGGTGTTTCCGTACCTGTACGTTGTGCGTCTTCATGCTTGAATGTAAAGCGAACGCAGAGCAAACATCACTCAGATTAGGCGGCTCATTTAGATGATGGTGAAGGCGGCTAAGATTCTCCACCTGAGCACCCATGGCCACATCTGCAGCCCATGTTTGAAATGTGTGAATGTTTTCTCTCTGTGTAAAGCCTGACTGACTCTTTCTCTTGTCATCAGGTACTTTTGGTTTCACCTGTTATTGTCCCTTTTATTTTGAAAATCTGCAGCATGTGAGTTTAAACATTTTAAATAATGTTTTCTAAATCAACATAACGTAGCAGAATGTGCAGCTTGACTTCATGCATCATGAAAATATAACAATGTTTAGAGTTTGTTTTACATAGTTTGAATAAGTAAATGTAAGAACTCCAGCACTAATTTGACTGAGCACTTTTAATTATATTTAATTATTTATTTAACCAGGTACATCTATACTTTGACTGAAGTAATGTACTTCGTAAACTACTAAACATTTATAAATTAAATTGTAGTGAGCACATGCTTCGTCTTATAAGAGGAATGTATGAAAGTGAACCTTTTACTCGAGCCTCATTTAAGTGGTGTTACGGGTTAATGAGTTACCGTGTTATCTGGTGACTCTCAGCACATGTTGAAAACGTAATGTCCTCTTTCTTTAGAGTTTGATATTATTAAAGTAACTGATAGGTATATCTTGACAACATAAACAAGGGCACAAACAGCTGTAAGAGCTGCTCGTAGGGATATTCCGTCTTCAAAATCTGCTTTAACTACGACAACCAGAAAGTCACCAGTTAACACGGTAACTCTTTAAACTGTAACACCGGCGAGCTTTAAATTCGCTTTTTCGACAGTTTCGTTTACCCCACGGAGGTAAAATTAAGCATACATGTAGTTGAGATTAAAACAACCCTATATGTAATCCATAAAAGCGCTGTGTTAAGATAAATTAACGTATTTAGCCTGACAGGCGTTGAGCTGTGCTAGCTTGTGAAGCTAACGTAAGCTTAGCTTCTGTTCGCTTAAACAGAAGCCGACCGCGACAACCTTTTTAAATATTCTTATATTTTCTCATACCACAAACTGCGTTTTTGGCAGTTGGGTTTGTATATATTTATATTTACCTGTTCGATAATTTTTGTGGCGAGATTTCAGGAAAAAGTCAAAGCTCCTCCGGTTGTTGTTCGTGCTGTTTCCCGTGTTAGCGTGTGACGTCACTTCCGCCGCTTCCCACGTGGGTTTGTTGTGGTTGTGACACGCTTAAAGTAAGTTATCTGCAGATGTAGGAAGCCCCTGAAGTCCCACAAAGTTAAAAACATTATCGAGTGCACACAGAATAAAATCAACATTTTAAAACTTTTTACTTTTTGAGACTTCTTGGGCTCCATACGAATATGTTCCTACTTATTCTAACATGATTTCTCTTTTATTTTTAAATATAAATGTTTGCGTTATTGATGTTTATGTGTTGGCCATCGCTGTGTTACTATATAAATGGTAAATGGACTTGAGCTTAAATAGCGCTTTTCTAATCTTACGACTACTCAAAGCGCTTTTGCAGGTAACACCTACACATTCACACACTGATGGTAGAGGCTGCTGTGGTGACACCATCGGAGGTCACTTATCCCATTCATACGCATTCATACACCGCCGACGAAGCAAGAGGAGTAATTTGGGGTTACGTGTCTTGCCCATGGACACATCAGACATGCTGCTGCAGGAGCTGGTGATCGAACTCGCAACTTCCGGTTGAGAGACTCTACAGCCGCCCCATGTGGGTGTTTTAGATTTCTTTAAGATAGGAGCAAATAAGGAACAAGATCTCAACAATGGACTTTTTATTTAGTTATTTTTTATTTGTGTGGCTGCTTAAAAAGCCACAGATTGCAAGCCCTAACATCGAGACAATCATTGACACATTAGAGATAATAATACAACTTTTCATAGCCTTCAAAAATGTATTTAAAATATCTCTAGGCGTCTTTTGGTGACATGAAAATTTCATATAGATGCGCAGCAAAACTATTTCACCTCAAGTATATACAAACGCCAGGCAACCAAAAAACTGACTTAAAAAATACAAAGAACTTGATATACATAGAAAATCACATTTTGGGATCCAAATATAGCTTCAGTGTCTTACATCCACATCAAAATTGAATACAATTAATTAGCTTATACATGTAAATGGTATCAAAAGGTAATATTTGTTCTTTCCAGAGTGTTGTGTCACAGGAAAAAAAAAAAAGAAGTAGGGCCCAGAGGTCTAAATATGAATGCCCATGCTTTAAAAACACACAGTTTGTCCCAAAGTTGAATAAGACAACTTATAGTCACTGAGTATTTTACAACTCCTTCTTCTTAAACTTCATTTAGAGGCACCAATCATGTGCAGGACTATCTCAGTGAGAAGCAAAAACATGACAAGAGATGTGTTCATCATACAAACCAGGACATCACTGACAATCTGCAGCAGCTGCAAGCAAAAATTCACTTGTTTGCTTTTAAAGCCATTAAGCTCTGGAGCTTAAACTTGGCATCCAGTGCCTGACATTCAGGGAAAGACGCTTATTTTACCGACTCTTAACCTGACTGTCACCCATAAAGTGTTAGAGTCAACCTTTACAACAACAAGAGTCATACAAAGTACATTAAAAAATATAGCTTCAGTGCTCGTCCCTTGATCGCATTGTAGCCCTCAGGTGGCAGCGCTTGTTCTTCATTGTGAGGCCGTACTCTGGGGTCATGTCCAGAGGCTCTCCGGGCATCGCGGAGAACTGAAGCTTCTGGATGATGATGGCCAGGAAGAGGAAGACCTCGTGTCTCGCAATGACCTCGCCGATGCAGCGCCGCTTCCCCATGCCGAAAGCCATTACCTTCTCCCCCTCCAGCTTGTTGAGCTCTGTGCCGTCGGGGCTCAGGAAGCGCTCCGGGTTGAAGGTAGACGCATCTTTCCACAGCTCACTGAAGAAAAAAAAAAGTAGCAAATTAAGAGATAAGATAAGGAATTGGGGCGGCAGTAGCTCAGTCTGTAGGGACTTGGGTTGGAAACCAGAGGGTCGCCAGTTCAAGTCCCGGTGCGGACCAAGCATGGAAGTTGGTCTGGTAGCTGGAGAGGTGCCAGATCACCTCCTGAGCACTGCCAAGGTGCCCTTGAGCAAGGCATCAAACCCCCTCCCCACCACCAGCTCAGGAGCGCCCACTGTGAGCAGCTCCATCCCTCCATTAGTGAATGTCCATAGGATCCTGTTTGTGTGCATGTGTATATACTTCAGCCTATGTGTGTGGTCATGACCTACAGAGTGTAAAAACTGAAATTTGGCGACCCTCTGGATCAAGAAAAGTAAATCTTAATCTTGAATGCAAACAACTATGTCAATAAGCAGAGAGTTTCATGTTTAATTAGCTGTTGTCACTCAGCCAGGTAAGCAATTGTACTGTGCAGCTGTGGTATTTGAGTACAAACAAGATGCAAAGATAACAAGAAACAACAGGAACTTACGGGTCGTGGTTGATCTGCCACTGATTGATGAAGACACATGTGTCTTTTGGAATGAAGTAGCCGTTCAGAGATGTGTCTCTTGACGTGCTGAAGAGAAGAACAAAGTGTTAGTCCACACTGACAACCAAATCGATTTAAGCATTTTTAATGTGCCACATGTGGTCATTTCTCTCGTCCTAAAGAGGGTGATTCTCACCAGTGAGGGATAGTGAACGGGAGGAATGAAGAATGGCGGAAGATCTCCAGGATGAAGGCCTCCAAAAACGGTAACTTGGGTTTGTCAGAGAGGAGAGGAGTGCGATCCAGGCCGACTTCATCCTCTGAAAATTGAACAAATAAATCATTTATTAACTTTTTAGAGCAGCAAAAGGTTCGTTATGCAATGTAATCAAATCTGTTTATCAGTCTGTTGCTGTCCTGTGAGATAATATCCAAGAAGGTATTTTAGGTTTCTGTACTCACTAATTTCTTGGTAAAGCCTCTCCTGTATCTCCGGGTATGCAACCAAGTACATCACTGACCACGACAAAGCGGTCGAGATGGTGTCAAAACCTAGAAGAGAAACAAAACCGCTGTAAGAACACGTCTTGGTTTTTTTCTAATTCAGGGGAAATATCACTTCTGATCGTAAAAGATAAGGTCGACCTACCAGCTCCGAAGAGGTCGTTGACAATTCCTACAATCTTCTCGTCGGACATTTGGACGTTGGAGTTCTCGTCCAGCTTCCTGTCCTCGCAGTGATCGATGAGCGAGTCTGTGATGTCGCGGATGTTGTCCTGCAAGGTGATTGGACAATCTGAGCAAAACGTTTCCTCACAGTGACTTAAATATGGAAACATTGAGGAAGAATGGACAGAGTAAGTGGTCATGATGTGGTTCAGGGTTGCGTACCTTGTCGAAGGTGGTGTAGTGCTCGGTGACGATCTTCTGCACGAACGCGGTGAAGCGGGTGTTGATGTCCTGGAATCTCTTCATCGTTTTGCTTGGCAGGAATTGAAGAAGCGGGATGAAGTCCGCGGGGTTCCCGCTGCCCACCACCTGGCCGAACTCGTCGCTGAGGTTCACCAGGCTGAGCAGCTCCTGGTCGTCGTGGTCATAGCGTCGGCCGAAGCACATCCCGCAGATCACGTTGGCGACCGAGACGACGATGTGCCGGAAGGGGTCGAAGCTCCCGTCGGCCCTCATGACCGTGTTGAGCTGTTTGACCAGGTACTCTCCCTCTTTGCAGACGTGCTCCTCCAGCACGCAGGAGTACTCCGGGGTGGTGCCCTCCAGGGTGGCGAAGGAGCGCAGGGCGCTGTAGGCCAGCTTCCTGCGAGCGCGCCAGACGCCGGCCTGGTCGGTGCTGAAGGCCAGACTCTTGCCATCGTTGATGAAACGGAAGCTGTACAGGTCAGGCCGGCCGGCGAAGTCGTCCCCTTGCTTGATGAGGGCCTGCCGGGTCGTTTCGCTGCCGCTCAGCACGACCACGGGACGCATGCCAATCTGGATCTGGAAGACGTCGCCGTAGCGCTTGCTCATGGCGGTGAGACTCAGGTAAGGCTTGCTGCCCACTTCCAGCACGTTCCCGATGATGGGAAGAGGTTTTGGCCCAGGTAGCCGACGGAGCCCTTCGGGAATCTCGGTTTTGAAAAACTTGAGGATCAGGTAGACCAGACACACCGTCGTCATGGCCACCAAACTCTCAGACACAGACACCGCTCCGATGAATGGCAGGATCATTAGCGGCATGATGACAACTCCTTTTTTTTCTCTGGCTTCTGCACAACCTGGAAATTAAATAGGAGGGGCATTAGAGAAGTGAGGGCAGGGATGAAGAGGAGTGTTGTGCAACATGTTGACTACATGCACTGCAAAAGTTATAAGTAACAGAAGACTGTCCCACGGCAAGCTTTTGTTGTAAACTCGGCTCCATGTGTTCTAAAGCTGCATAAAAAAACTCTTTGTACAAGAGGCAGGCTTGCAAAGTAGTAGCTTTTGTAAAGCTTATGACCAACATGCAATGACATAGGAAGCTTCTGAAAAGTAAAAAGTTTATGCATACTATAAATTGGAGCTGCAAAGACAAAAAAACAAAGTTAATACTTTTTTTAACAGCTATGCTTGCAAAATAATCTCTCCTCCTCTTGCTCTTGTCACACTCACATATGCTCAGTTAGAAATCATCCGTCATCATAATAATCTTACCTTAGTGGAAGGATAAAAGAAGAACAGGTCTCTGGTTCCGGAGGTTCTTTTCTTTTCTTTTTTTTTAGAAAAGTTGAATTGTGTTTCAGTTGAGATACGTCCGAAACTTACTTTCTTCATGTCCCAAAACCGAGAATGGGCTCTTGCTTTATAGTGCGCTGCACAGCTTCATTGGCTGCTGTTCATGACGTAACACCCTCCCCCCCTCCTCCTCCTCTGTGTCTCTCGGTGTGTTTGTCATGAATGAAGTTAAGTAGAGAGAAAAGGGGTGTGTGTGTGTGTGTAGGTTATGTGTGTGGTTGTGTGTGTAGGCTATGCGTGAGTGTGTGAGGTGTTCGTGCGAAAAAACAAAACTTCACATAAGCGAAGGAATTCTCATTTTCACAGATGTTGACACGAAGTGTTGTTACCTCTGCAGGACGTTTTTTAATTTTTTATTGTCTGCATGTGTTTTATGTGTTATAGTTTATGGACAGATAAGGCACACACACAAAAAAGCCGTCACAGGAGAGCACAGTAATCTGCACAGCTATAAAACAGTTTTTAATCTAAAAACGATAACACTGTTCAGTTTAAATGAATGTTACCTACTGTTCTACAAGCTGCAGCAAAAAAAAAGTAATATTCAAAATAAAAAATATGCTCCATATATGGAATATTCGCGCTAAAACCTCATCCGTGCCCATGTTTTCTGACTTAAAAATCTTAATTGTCTTACTTTAATTCACTAAGCCATCAATGTGCATGTCTTGCAAATTAACCTGTTATTCCTATGACTCAATAAAGTTGAATGAAACTTTATTGATCAATCGTTTTTTATTGTAGAGGAGTGTTAACACCTCTCTCATGGCTGGGTTAACTCGTTGATGAGATGGTTTTCAAGTGTCTGGAAATCCATTATTAGCGGGAGATTGTGATTGATTTTGGAAATCACCAGTTAGCAGACTGATGTGGTTAAATGTGTTTAAAAAAAAAAACACAGTATGAGCCCAACATCAAGTCGCGCCACTTTTCCACATACAATGGGATATATCTCTGCTGAATGATCATGTTTTCTCTCTAAAATCAAATAATTCCTGTTAATTTTTATATACAAATTGAACAAATCTTGGAATTTGCATAAAAAGTCTAAAAGTTCTTATCACTGAGTGATACGCGTGTGGTGCGTGTACCTGTTGGCTCTCCAGCTGGAGTTAAAGATTGACCAGTTGCGTGAGAGCGCAGTGATCAAACCTTCACCTCCCCTCAGAGGAGGATGCTGGGAGGGAGGGAGGGAGGCAATGGTGCGGCACGAATGGAGTGCAACCAGGGTAGATGAGTTCAGACCCGTACAACTTTCCCCCCCCCTTTTTTTTTTAAACCACAAACGCATTCAAACCAAGCTCTGCGCCGCGTGGGACCTCAGCATTGATTTAAGAAATATAAATTGTTTTTTTAGATGATTCTTGTTTTAAAACTGAAAACTACCCAGCTGTTTTAAAAAGAACCCAGTCCGGCAGAACTCGTGTGCGACAGGTGTTATGCCAGTAAGATCTTTGACTTGCAGTGGATTTGTGGAACTAACTGGCCCTCAGTTTGACTTTTAAAAAATCATGGCACTAGTCAAAGTCATGCGCAAAGTATGATAAAGATCATGTTGTAATGTGTATTAGACTATTTTTGTCTGATCTCTACTTTGTGTGTTAGTTCAGCCCTTAAAACCATTTAATGATGAGATTTTTAACACAAATAGTCAAAGATATATTTTGCTTTGGTATTTCTGCTTATTCTATTTCTATTAATATTTAAATCTTCATATATATTTTGTAACCCAAACAAATGTACATGTTCTCAAGATAGATGTCAAAAAAGAAAGACAAAAATGAGATCCTTCTCCAAGACAACAAAAACAACAACTACACACCCACAGAAAAAAATACACAAAACAAGCAAACCCCTTATGGGCAGCCCCCCTACATGAAAAGGATCCATGTACACATACCTTTCCACATGCATACAAATAAACATATCTTTCTGCATTCTGATATTTTCATAACTGAGATGTGTTTGAGCCATAACTTCAGATACCTTATCCAACTGGAACCTTCACCCAGGATGTAAAACTACATAATCCATAAATGTTTTCACGTCTGGCTAGTTTTGTTTTTCAAGGGCACCAGTTTCTGTCATGTATTCTATTCTATTATTCTATTTCTATACCATGTTTAAGAGCTACTTTAATGGCCTAATGTCCCGCCCGGGATTAACAAAGTATTTCTGATTCAGATTTTATGTTGATGTTAATATTAGACTGATGAGTCTATTACAGGGATGGGCAACAATTATGTCTCAAATTTAACTCAACATATACCAGTGATCAAATATAATTATGGACATATTTCTGGTTTTCATGATTTAATGGCAGATTTAGTCATGTGTTTCTCCATGTTGAGGGTTGATGGGGGCCGCATGTGGCCCACCCCTGATCTATTATCACACTCAGCTGTTACTGCTAATGCCACACATACTTTTACCATGATTACTGACATTGTTGTTTTTGCTTTGTTTGTCTCTAACTTTGTCTTCCCCATCTCTCTCTCTCTCTCTCTGCCTGACACAGTTTCAGCAGACGTCTGTTCATCATGAGTCTGTTTCTGCTTCTTAAAGGAAGTCTTTACTCTCCACTGTAGCTTTGCTAAATGTTAGTGCTCATGTAGATTAATGTTTGGGTCTTTGTAATTCAAAGAGTACGGTCTGAACCTAAAGCCTTTTTCTAAAGTGTCTCGAGATATCTTCCAGTCAATTTTCATCAACTACCAAACTTGTAAAAGGTTCAGGTTCAGACATCTTTTTGTGTGTCTTCATAACCTTGAGGTCTTCAGAGGTGGTTGGTTTAATTGACCTTACTTTGGAGAAACCATATCATCAAAGGCCTCTGTGTGAATTTAGGATTTCCTTAACTTGAACATACAATGTAGAATTTAAATGTTTTAATCAGCTTTTGAGACGACTGATGGATGAAGGACTAAAGTATTTTGAAAAAAACAAAACACAAGAATTTTGTTAAATTCTCAATTGCATTGTTGTATTTTTACATTTTCTCGTTAATTGACTACATTTGAAGGTAATAATGACGTATCATTTTGTATATTTCTCTGGGTGATTCATACCAGAATATAAGGTGTCCCATTTAGCCTGTTGATAAAAGCTCTCTGTTGTGTGTTTGATTTGTCTTTATTGTCTCATTCTGTATATTGTCGTAAAGGAGTTAACGTTATAAAAATGTATAAAGTTGGGAGCTATGGCTTAGAAATAATTCTACAAATTATTCGTGTCCCGTGTTACTCCCCCTAACAGACAGAAAATAGGTCTTTGCCTTTTTGGAAGATTAAGAGCTAGATCTGTAAAAAGTGTCTTTCAAATTGTGAGTTTATTTTGGTCTTTGTTATAAAAACTTTCAGGCTCAAACAATGTGAGGATTATTTGGTTCACTCACTCAAAAGTTGTTTGCGTTTATAATAATTAAAAGTGTAGCGTTTGGGAGAAGTCGGCAAGTTGTTTTGGTTGTTGCTTTTGATTGTGCGTAACCCGCACGACTTGGCTCGGCTCGGCTCCGTTCCTGATCCTCCCGGCCTCCGTGTGTTGACTCTCCCGGGACTTTCGTCGTGCGCCTCGGGGCTGCGCCTCTGGTGCTGCTTGCAGGTTGCGTGAGAAGCGGAGCTGGAGTCCAGAGGGGAGGGTCCCGGTCTTCTGGACAATCCTAAATCTGCTTGGTCAAGTCACGCGAAGGCAGCAGCCTCTGGAAAAGACACAAGGGTCTTAAACTCTCAGAACAAAGAGCGCAGGACGCGAGACTCTCTGTTTTTTTTTTCACCCTGCTGGGCACGAAGGTGCACATATTTGCGCGCTATAGCTCCTGTAAATGCGAGGATCTTGGGGCTTTGGAGTCATGCAATCTGCCACTCAGGCTTCATTCATCGCAGTCATGCAACACAGCGGGGCCGTGCCACACAGGCGAGAACCCACAGAACGGACAAAACAAGTTGTGAAACCTGGAACTTATGACACAAGGTGAACCAGTCACTCTTTTTCTGTCACGCAGCGGGTCTCACAGTGGAGCCTGGGAGAGTCATTTCAATGCTTCATGGAAAAGCACGCCTCATTGACAAGATTGATTTATTTAGAAAAGAGAACAAAAATATATTTAGCCAACTTCTTAAAGGTCATGCCTATGATTAAAAAAAACTTCAAAGTGTCTTCAAAAAACACCTTCATGAACTGTAATGTGGAAACCAGGCTCCTTACAAAAAGCACAATCAACACAAACACTATACACCACATAAATGACATTATATTGTAAGATCATTATGGAGGAAAAAACTGCTGAATGAAATGAAAAAATAATCCTATTACAGCTGCAACAATATGCCTTACTGCCTATTATTACATGGATGATTTACTGTACTCATTACGGGGACTTCTTGTAGCTCTTGAGGGTCATATGTAAAGATGAAAGCCTCTTTTAAGCAGCATTACTCACCAGAGTTTTAAATTTCACTCCCACAAAAGGAGAATCACTCGTCTGGTTTAATAACAATGAAACCTCAATCACTTTGAAAATCTTAAAGGAAACTCTCAAAGGGCCTTTTTTGTGTGTGTGCATTATTCAGCGAACAAAGTGAAGGTGATCCACACTTCAGTCCTGTTCCCTTTGGGATGAAATTGAGCCTGATTAAAGGTGAGCATCTAACAGTGGGCCGGTGCACCGCCTGAGGAGAGAGAGCGCTCGGGGCTGCAGGAGAGTGTGTCAGATCGCAACAGGTGAGCAGCTCGCACAGCCGGAGAAAGAACAACTTGAAATGTCTCACAGCTGGACTGAAATGATGCTGCTGCTGCTGCTGCTGCACCCTCTTTAAAGACACATTTTGCAGCTCTCACCAGACCACGTGGGTCAGTATCTATAGGTATCAAACCTGACAAGCAGCTGCTCCTCCAAGACTCCAAGAACAAAAATAAGCCAGGAGAAAACGAGGGGAGCTGCAGGAGGAAGGATGTGAGAGCCTGGATGTGAGTCAGCGGGGAGAGTCGGCTCACTTCTTAAAAAGATTAATGAGATTACTACTGGATGTGTAGAGCTACTGTTAGTGAGTGGAGTTGACCACAGTGGATGCAGAGGCAGGTCATGCCGGCCTGGAGGTGTGTGTGTGTGTGTGAGAAGGAAGAACACAGGCTGTAAAAAATGTTTTGCCCACAGCCATATACCTCTCACAGAATTCTTGGACATAAAAGCAGGCGTAATGACTGTGAAGGTTGTTAGATCTACTCACGCAAAGCCTGTCACGCACACACCTTCAGAGCAGGTGTGTACCTCGGTGTGTCTGTGTTGAGCGTCTTTTGCATACCGATGCTGTCAAGATGTTGTTTTTTTAACTTTTTCACTGGAAGTTGAGTGAATAAATAAACATGAACAGATATCATATCATCTCTTTTAGACATGTGTACATACCAAACTTTGAAAGGTTGCCCAAAATGTATCAATGGTTGCTGCTTTTTGAGATTTTATGCTGGAGAAATCACAGATCTTTCAATGACTTCTCCCTGACAAAATAAACACTTTTTTTTTTCCACATTTTTGACGTCTGTGTGGTGGTTGAGGTTCTAAAAAACCCTGATCCTGATTCTCAAGCTTTTGGGAAAAACAGCTTCCCTGTTGAATCGTTCTCCAGTGAGACACTGAAACCTTCACCTGATCACGCACCACTGTACTGATGAGCTGTGAACTTCAAGGAAGTGAAGGCGGAAAAATAGGAATTTCCCTTCAATGACCTGTCACGTCTAAAGTTCCATCTCGCTCCTCCTGTGTCTCGCTGGAAACAACAGGTTTCGATTTCTGAGGTAAAAACAGCATTTTTGCATGCCTGTGTAAAAAGAATAATAATTTTCTTGATTTAATTAAATACTTTGAATCTGAGCAAATTGTTACTACTGAGAATACTGAGGGGTTTATAAGGCCATGGTCCGATAATAGGAACAACCAAAAAAGACCCAATGAGCAGAGAAACTGTCAAACAGGCTTCTCACAGAGAGAAAGTTCAAGGCCTTTTGAACTCTAACTGTGCAGCTGATTCTTATTCCTGGTGCTGCTGAAGCCCCCCTTTGCCTTTTGTCACGTCTCTGCAGCGATGTTAACACCCAACATATAACGGAGTAACGTTTGCTCTATACGTTTGACAATCAGAGGCGCTGCTTGTCAACATGCAGGGCAGGAAACTGCTTGGGGCCCCGGGCCAGTAAGGGGCACAAAAAAAAGTTACAAAAAGTTAAACCCCAGCAATGGCTTAAAATGTGCAAATTTTGCAATGACAGTAGGAAACCTCCTTCAGGGGGGCTCCATCTGACAGCACTTCCTCTCGTTGCCCTGCTAAGCATCTCATGCAAAAACAAAGTTTGTCAATGAAACTCACTGAAGGAAAATGAAGAGGAGTTATCTGTCTGGGAGTGAAAAAAGAAGAAGAAGAGCAGGAAACGGGATGATGGGGATGAACGCTGGTTGGAGGGGCCCCAAATGAATTTTTTTTTGCCACTGTCGACTATGGAGACGTACAGGTACAGGTACAGCAAAACCACAAAAATTTGGTTTTCACAGCAATAATGCATGCAACACTAGCAGAGCAACGAATGCTGTCAGATTGGGCCCCTTAGGGAGGTTTCCTACTGTCATTGCAACATATGACGAAAACATTTGAGAGCAGTTGATAGATCAAAATAATTGTGTTTAAAGATGTGTCATTGGAGAGCATTTAAAAGCAGAAACAGTGTCAGCACAGCCGGTTGAGTGCGTCCACAGATTAGCAAACGCCTTCAACTGTGACTCTCACAGGAGGCCTAAACCAGTAGATCTAAGAGGCCCAGTTTTGGAAAGTAAGAAGTAAAAAGTTCACAGATGTTCTCTGGCGCCTGGCCATGTAAAACCTTGTAGGTCATGGGTAATGTTATGAAATTAATTCCTCAGGTAATGGGTAACAAGCCGACGGTGGCCAATTCTCGGGTGATGTAAAATGAGTGTTTGTTGTTTGTCAGGAGTCTGGCTGAATCTCTGGCACTTGGAGAAAGCAAAAGTCCAGCTGCATGGAAACATAAACTTCAGGAACTTTCTCTGCATTGTCTCCTTCCCCTTGAAGACCACACAGTGCCGATGACAGGCACCTCTGAAGATATTTTGTGACACCTATAGTCTCTCACATCAGCTCTGCCGCTTTGCTTTGTGGCCAGCTTATTGCATTCAAATGGTTTGATGGAGAAGTATAATGGTGAATCGTCTGCATAACAGTGAAACGAGATGTTGAATGATAACCTGCAAACAGCACTACGACTACTTTATCTACTTTTAATTAATTAATTTTGCTTCATGCAAAGCGTCATTGGCTCGGTATTAGTCATGGCTGTAGGACATAAAAGCTTGAGAGAGCATTTTCTTGGAAGAAAAATGTATCAAGTTGTAAACATTACCTTAAGATTTCCAGGACATAAAACACTGTTGAGCTATTTACCAGCATGTAGGTGACAATAAATACAAGACATATTTTATTGATAAAAGACTTAGGCCTCATGTGCACCTAACGTTTTTCCTGAGCAGAAAAGCGTTGGCCGCTGCTCTCGGGAGTGTTTGCATTAAGTGATTGTGCGCTGAGAAGAAAAGCGCTGCACATCCCTCCTATCTCTATGACAACAGTCTGTTGACAACGGCCGCTTTAGGACTGACACTACTCTGATATTTTATTTCTGAGGATTATCAAAGAGGATGTGGGTACAAGACAAGATCAGTAGGCGGCAAAAATATGGGGAATGTTATACTTTTAGAAAAGAGCGCCGGTGATGTCAACGGTGCCTTTCAGAGAAGTTGAAAGATTTTCAACTTGAGGGCTCGGACAAAAAAGGAGGAGCACTCTGAAGAAAAGACGCTAGGCGCTACGCTTTTTCTCCAGGTGACCGCTTGCTGCTGAGAACGCTCTCTACTCATTGAAAACAGTTGAAATAACCGCTAGATTTACACGGGGCCTAACCCCTTTAATTTCATGAGAAGTTCCAGGAAGAACTTAAAGAAACAGAGGCTGACGTATCCACCGCTTTTCATGTTTAGTAGGTCAAGCTCTCTCATAATTCAACCCTATGGAGTTTTTCTTGCGTCATCATCCGGATTAGTTTTCCGTACAAACTTTGAAAAGCTCCCTCACACGTCTCCTCATGGAGAGTGAACCGAGTCTCAGGGGTTAAATAAGTGCAATGCCCCTTTAAAAGTGTACATCAGTGCTGCTTTAATAGTGAATTCAGAAGCTTAGTGTAACATTAATATAAAAAGACAGTCACGCTCCTATCAAAAAGAGCAGGGGGCTTTGACCAGCTGGACATCAGTGAGCGGGCTCCGGGCCTCGCGTGTGCCGATCGGGCAAACCTTAATAGGATTATTTTGAACTGCAGGTCATGACACCTCACATGAACGTCACCTATGACCTAATATAAACTTACAGCATGTCCCATTTGCTGTTGGTTGCTCGAGTGTGAAATGGTTTGATTGTGTCGGATACAAAGATAGTTAAGTTTTGGCAGATCATCTGGCGCTCCACTAAACTGCTTTCTAAGTTTTCCAGTCTGCATTATTATCTCATCGGCTCCCTGCTGTATGGACAAAGTACTAAATACAACAATCAACTGCATGCTCAATGTTAAAGTTATGCTTTGTTCAGCTGTGGTTGCAGCTTACAGCGAACAACTCTTTTTGACATCTGTTGAATTCAACACATTATATATATAGAGTAGAGTCTTTTCTAAGTGTATTCACACCAAGGGTGAGGGTCTAACACCTGTGAACAAACCAAACTAACTTCCTTAGTGAAAGCAAAAAACATTTGCTTCTTTTTGTTAAAGCTTCTTTTTGGCCCTTTTTTTAGACTTAGACTTTCTTTATTGTCATTCAAATTACTTTACAGTGCAGATCAGAACAAAATATTTTGTTGCATTAGGCTTGTTGTAGAGCAGGATAAAAACAACAAGTATTTACATAGTATTTACACAGATATAAATAGGTATAAAAGAAAAGCTATGTATAAAAAAATAGAAAAGCTATGTATAAAATTACTATAAAGATAAATATATTGCACATCTGTGATGTATATTATATTGTATTGTACAGTCCAGTGAGGTAGTCTTGTGTGGGTTTGAGGGGGAATGGAGGGATTATTTATTTTATGGCCTGTGGGAAGAAGAACATTTGTTTTTTTTGATAAAAAAGCTGAAGAGACAAAATAAATGTAGGGAAGTGAGAGTGATGGGGTCCACATGCATCAAAGGGTCCGAGGCCGGGAGTCAAACCTGCAGACGATAGGTTGATGATTGGAGCCTCTACTCGTGAAGGGCCTGAATAAGCTACGCCCCTTCTTTAACTAAAATACCACAAGTAGTTATACAAATTTGCCTTTAAAGGACGAACGTGCAACTTTTTGATCCAGTAGATGTCGCCCTTGAGCTCCAGCATGAAACCAAAACAAACTTCTGTTTGGCCACGCCTCCTCCATACTGAAGCCTCCGCTCTCCTCCAGAGACACACCTCCAACCTATCTCCACTCGCGTTCAAGTGAAGTGCAAGCGACGGACAAAGTTCTCCTTGTCTCGAGTTGCAATCCCGTGTCCTGCATTGTTGTGTTAGCATGCTAATGTTAGCGCTCTTTAGTTAGCTCGTAGCTTCACATTGTTGTGTTAGCATGCTAATGTTAACGCTCTTCAGTTAGCTCGTAGCTTCACATTTCATGTAAACTGACACAGAATGAGCGTGATCTAAAAACTCTTACTAACATCCAAATAATCAGTGAGTATGTTCTTCTTCTTCTCTCTAGTTCTTGACTAAAACAGCTTTTATACACAAGGGGAGGAGCCGGCCGTCCCGTCCATGTAAACACGGCTCTGACAACAACACAGCCAGCGGGACTCGAGCTTCTCCCTCATTGTAGACAGTCATGACTCAGAGACACATTTACACAGGACAGACTGGATTTATGATTTATTTATGTGGAACATGTCGCACATTCTGCTTTTAACAGTTTTACATTATAATAAAAACATTGCATCACTTTTGATGTATTTCTCTTTAAGTTGAACCTTTAGTAAGTTTTTTGATCCTTGAGGAGAAAATATTCTTTACTTTTTAAATTATTGAACTGAGCTGGGGAAAATATGTTTTAGTTTGCTGCTCCCTTCACTCAGAACTAATGACAAAAACACCTGAAACCTAACGAGCTGCTCTGATTGGACGCTTCTGAGAGGATGTTGAGTGACTTGGAGGCGGACACATCTGGCTGTAGATGTTCTCCCTGATATATAGATATATATGTATGTATGTTTTTATTTTTATATTTTTTTGATCAGCAATAAGAGGAGATCCCATTTGGGCTGCATGGTGGTACAGTGAGGAGGTTCCTGGTTCAAATCCCCATCTGACATGAGCCTCTCTGTGTGGAGTCTGCATGTTCTCCCCGTGCATGCGTGAGTTCTCTCCGGGTTCTCCGGCTTCCTCCCACAGTCCAAAGACATGCTCGTTAGGTTAATTAGGTGTGAATGTGAGTGTGTGGCTGGTTGTCTGTCTCTGTATGTCAGCTCTGTGATTGATTGGGTGAACAGACCAGTATGTAAACCCCGCCTCTCGCCCAGTGTCAGCTGGGATCGGCTCCAGCCCCCGTGCGACCCTGAAGAGGAAGAGCGGTATAGATAATGGATGGATGGAGGAGACCCCATTTGAATCCCATGTGACCTCATATGGGGTCAGGACCCTATGGTTGGGAAATCCTGGCTTCACTATTTATTTGTAATATTAGGAAATAACCTCAAGCAGCAAAAGTGATCACCACGTTTCATCATGAGAAGAAATCATCACAAATAGATTAATTAAAATGATTTAGGCTATAACATTTGATATCATCACCCAGAGCACAGCCATATGTCTGCTCTCTGTTTTCTGTGTTGGGTAGGAAACAGCCAAACAGAGGGTGGTGGTTAATCAGTGCCATGGGTGCTGCAACAGGTGATAGCAGCATTTCAGGGGACAGAAATAGATGTTGCATGAGTTCAGGTCTGCACAGAGACAATCAACAGATAACAGTGTCAGTGAGGGTCACCACGTAAGCATAAAAAATCTGCTGAACAGCGCTGCTCATATTTCCTCACGCAACCACGAACAAACCGAGAGGGGACCTAATGTTCACATGTTCCGCGTGTGTGTGTGTGTGTGTGTGTGTGTGTGTGTGTGTGTGTGTGTGTGTGTGTGCGGGGGTGGGAGAGAGGTTACTGGATCACCTTCCCTTCCTGACCAGGCGTGAATACCAGATTAGTAACTGAGCTAATGCACCCCCCCCTCACGCACACACAAACACGCGCACACACACACGCCAGTATTCGCGCTCCGCGGTAATAACAATAGTTGCGTGCGGAAATATCTCGGTCATCCATCTTTCTGTCACCTCTCCCTCTGCAGCTGAGCACGAAGGTGTCATAACTGAGCACAAATAAGCGAAAGCAAGAAAGGCCGGATCATAAAAACCCCCCTTAACTCATGACGAAGAGCGGGAGGAAGCACGGAACGACCCGGGTCAGACACGCTGTGCGTGCCGGAGCACTTGGCTTCGTTTCATCACAGAGCAGAAGAATGGAAAAAAGAAAGAAAGAAAAAGTAGACAAATGAGTATGCTCACACTTTGAGTCACAATGTGAATGTACACGGTGATCAAAGAAAGATAATCATATCGGGAATATGAACCTCTAGAACTACAGTTGCTTCAATTAAATCTTTAAATCACTTTTAAAAACTCACTTTTATAGACGTGTCTTTCTGTGATATCACCTCTTCATTCAGGTTTATCCATTTCTACTCCTTCATCCTCTGTTGCTTTCACATTTTTATTTAACCCTCTATATTTTCTTCTTTTTTTATCTTCATTTTGTTTTTATTACCTGATGTGATGTCTCCCTCTTGTATCAGTTTCATCCCCTGTTGACTGTTTATCTTGTGTTTACTTGTCTGTAATTGTTTTGCTTTGTAGAGTAACCTGTAATGTCTTTGTTGATCATATTCTTTTTGCAGACTCCTCTCTGTTCATCCTGACTGCTGATGTTTATTGTGTTTTTGTCCTGTTTTTAAAAGTGCAGCATAAATAAAGCTATTATTATTATTTTTGCATTTTAAGAATGTATATGAAATTTAAAGAGCATCAAGAGAAAAAAGACAAACACAAACAAAATAAAAACGAGGAAAAAGCTGGTTAAATAAATCTCAGATAAGATAAGATTTGTTTATTTGTTTATTTGTTTATTTGTTTATTTGTTAGGACCCCCATAAGCTGTACCCGAGGTTTCAGCTTTTCTTCCTGGGGTTCACGATGAACTTTATTGTCCCAGTGGGATATTTGTCTTGGACTTCCCAGTGCTGTGATGCAGTGACAACATATCAAAGTACATTCATTCATCAGTAACACGTCAGTGAAATAATCATTCAATTCTGTATATAAATGACTAAAATCATAAATATGTAATAATTAGATGAACTACTGCAGGTGCAGCTATACAGTTGCTGATCAGTGTCTGATACATTAATGGTAAAGTGGTAAAATATGATTAGTGACAGATCTGTGTGTACTTGCACATACATCTAAATTCATATCTGACTTCATCTGCACATCTGTAAATATACAAAGGCTTCATAAAGGCAAGTTACAAACTCACTTAATACCTTATTATCATTTCAACGAGGAGAGACAAGTACACGATTCAAAGATAATATTTATTTATTGATGATGTGATATTAAATGGTTATCAGAGAATCTTTGAGACAGTGATTAAAGATGGGAGGTGGAGGGAGGTGGAGGGTCGCTCATAACGATGACATGAATGAACTAGTGGAAGACGAAGCAGCAGCAGCAATATGCTAGGCTAACGATGAGGGAGTGCAGCACAGTTATTGGATAGATGTGAGCAGGTGAAGATTACGAGAAGACGAGTGAGCATGTGTGGAGGAGCATTCCTGACTGAACTTTCCCTGCAGCTACATTTAACCAGAGGATCATTAGGTCGCCCGACTGGGAGGAGACCCCGGGGGTAGACCCTGAGTTCACGCCTTGGGATCCCCCAGACAGAGTTTGGAATTGTTGCTGGGGAGAGGGAAGTCTAGATCGACCTGACCGCGGATAAGACAAAGAAAACCACACACATATATCATGTTCAGAGGTAGATAATATGTGAGTGACATAAAGGGGCTCCATGGTCTCTGAACCCAAAGTGTCGGGGTTTGATCCCCAGATCCTGCATTCACATTGAAGCACAGGAAAGACCCTGATGATGATGATGTATGAATGTATGAGTTAATACTGATGGACTCTTTACACACAGTAGTAGTGTTTGGGCTGTAGCACCTCTCAAAAGATGGACTTGAGTTTATTTGAAGGGGGAAATGGCAAGGGGACCCCTGCAGCACCTCACACCTAGCTGTGAGACGGGGGGGGGGGGGGGGGGGGCTGACCTGAGGGAGAGAGCCACAGGGGGGTCCCCATGACACAGGACGCACAAGCCCTGGTGACCCTTTGGCCTATTTGTTAGATGTGGCCATGTTTTTAGATTGTGTCTGCATGCATTGTGTGTGTGTGTGTGTGTGTGTGTGTGTGTGTGTGTGTGTGTGTGTGTGTGTGTGTGTGTGTGTGTGTGTGTGTGTGTGTGTTTCCTGCTTCTCTGAGCTCTTTGTGCTCCCAAACTGAACACAGCTGCTTCTTTCTGGCTCAAACTCAACTGTGCATTATGTGCAGAAGCCATCTTTATATTTCATATTCTACAACATACCATCAAACATTCCTGTTTGGTATTGCAGAGAGAGAGAGAGAGGTTATTATCTCAAGCGGAGATTGTGGCCACTGTGCCACCAGCGCCCCACGTCCACACTTTCTCCCACCAAGTCAAAAAAATAGATTTTAAGGATTCAGTCTTGTGAGCATCGATGTGACATTTTGACAACTTTTTATAACTCAGAGAAACTTCTACATAATGTTTAATTATCTGTACATTGTTTTGTGCCTTTCTTCTTCTCTCTTATGAAATGCGTGCGTGTGTGTGTGTATGTGTGTGGCATATTTTACAACAGGACCTGAATTTGAGCACTTTTATCCCTTATTGACACTTCAGAAATATTATTTTTAACCGCCCAATACCTGACTGTAACTATTTTATTTGATTTTAATTACTGACTTATCACTGTAGTCATTTAAAGCTTTTAAATTATTTTAGTGTATATATTTTATTGCTTTTTTATTGATTTTATTCTCTGTAGTAGCTTTATCTCATTTCTCGTTTTTTTTAAATTTATGTATGTTTTCTCGTCATCATTGTAATTGAGGGTAGTCCTCAATGATCTCTCCGAGAACTTAAATAAAGGATGATCATCATCATCTGCTCCGGGACAACGGATTGGAAATTAGCTTGTTAGCTAACTCTGGTACAAAGCTTCTCTTCTCTTCTGAGACTGATGTTTTGTTTTGATTCAAATAAACTGATTAACTAATAAACTAAATTCTGGATTCTAGGAATATTTGAGCAATATCTTTTCAAAAATGCCACGCAGAGGATTTCTGAAATAGACATGCCTGTAGGTACAAAGTCCTTGTTAATCACTCATTTTGAGCTTGGCGTTCGATGTCGGCCTGTTATTGACAGAATGATAAAAAAAAGGTTCTTTAATTAGGACGCCGTATCCTTCTGTAACTGGCCTCTGTGTGCAGCGGAGGTTTCGTGTTCAGACTGCACGCAGGAAAACACAACATCCACCAAGCTGAAAGTGAGTAAATTGTCTGAATTGAGGTCATGACCCTAATTAACTGTCTGGCCGTGGCTGCGTGCTGGCGCCATGGTTCGAAAAGAAAAGAGAGAGAGAGAAAAAAAAGTCTTCTCCCATCTTCCAGGACAATAAAAAGAGTTCTGTCAATGTTTGGAACATAAACAGAACTCATGTGTGTTATGTAAGAAAGTTTACACGTAATGACAAACCTGCTTAAACTCATCACGGCTCTGTGACTCTCTTCATGTTTCAGTTATCTTCTTTTAATGGTTAACGCAAACATTCGCTGTTAGATGCACGCAGAGCGGCAGGAAGAGGAAGCTCGTCCCAGAAACTCTGACAGAAAACAATCTCGAGAGTGAGTTAGTGAAACAAGAGCGAGCAAAATAAATGTTTTCTCAGAGTTCACATTAAAGAGTTTTTATTCATTCTAGGCATTTTTTTGTATTTTGGTCTTTGTGCTGATGTCGCCTCGTTATCTACATGTTGTGATTTGAAATGAAAACATCAGTAAAAAGTTGTTCTTCGTGCACGTTGGCTTCATTAAAGGCAGAGTTGGTCATTTCCTCAAGATCCACTTTTTAAGATTCTGGTTGAAGTTGTCTTTAGGTCCTGACAGAAATTAATAACTCATGTTCTCTGAAAAAGGAACAAAGTAAATCCATCATCTGTATCAGTTTGTAAGTCTGTAAAAACTTCAACCAATGTCTGCCACGAGGTACCAATCTGATGAACCAATCAGACACCTCCGTGTCTCCCTGCTCGCTCTCTACCTCTTGCGTGCTCTAGCTCACACTCAGAGCATGAGCTGAGGTCCGCTTCTGGAGGGACGGCGCTCGTGCATGTCAGTGAGGGGGCGTGGCTTTAGAGGGAGCACAGAGGGGAGGGGGTGCAGACGGAGCACTGAGGGAATGCTACTTTCAAAATCATGCTAGTTTTTTGATAATTACCACCCCTGAGTTTAATGCTGTAGAAGTTCTGTGAGGTAGGCAGATGTCTGTCCATGCAACGCTTTAAAAAATAACAAGAATCTGGAATTTTATTTAAAATTTTATGAGAGCTGCAGCGTAAACAAATAAACAGAACTGGAGTAACATGTGACCTTTTTGAGGACGTAATTATGGGGTTTAAATCTTGCTTTAAAGTGATTGATATGTGCTTTTACTATACTTTAATAAACAATAAAACCAGGTTGTCGATGCTTTGACAGACTTTGCGCTTGTTGTGTGTCGTGTGTGTAACTTTGTGAAAACGTGCTGCTGTTTGTTTTGGCCTGGTCGCTCTTGTATCAGAGATCTTTAATCTCGACGAGACTTTTCCCGCTTTTTATAAATGTCGAACAAAACAATAACTGCTTTATTGCGATATTCACGATAGGACAAGCCTTCGTTTCTTTATATTTACACCACTCTGCTGAAGTCTTTTGTTTGCACAGAGAGCAGAGATTCCCTCGGCGTGCTCTGATCTCTCCCGTCTGCGCTCGCTCTTATTGCCTCATTCATTAATCGCCCATTATTCTCTGCAGGATAAACATTGTGTCGGCATTTGTGCTGGTAGCCGATCCCTTTTTTTCTATAGGGGGAAATAAGATATGGATAAGCTTGGCACGCAAAACAAGTCATGCATGTCACATATTAACCTTTTCTGCCCCCCTGCACGCACACACACACACACACACACACACACACACACACACACACACACACACACACACACACACACACGCACGCACACACACACACACACACACACACACACGCATGTTGCTCCCACCACAACCTTCAGTCTGTGTGGTGCAAACCGACCAGCCTGTCGTCTATCGGTTAAAGTGAAGAATGATTACAGCAAAGATGTCTCACTCTGAACATTTTTCTGTGGACCATAAGGAATGTGTTAAAATGACTGAATGAATCAACAGGAAATTCAGCACAATCAGCTCTACCATTAGATGTATTTTACTAAACACAAATAAAACAATGATCATAATTTGATTACAATAATAACTTTGGATAAAAAAACGATTGTAAAAAAAAAACGTAACTATGGCAACATTATGCTTCACCTGACCTTAGCAATGTTTGTAACACAGCTACACTTGAACTCCTTTTATGTTGAAGTCCATTAATGTTTAGGCTGCAAACTGTGGCATAAATTAAGTGTCAAATCAAGGAAACACCACCACCACGTAACTTGACGACCCTTTTCTCCCTTTCTCTTCTTCTTCTTCTTCTTCTTCTCTTTCTATTCTGGTAACAGGATGAAATGTTTGGATGACTTTGTTTTCTAGAAATTTCACCCCTCATTTTCCCATTTTTGTTTTTTTTACCTTCCAAGGAGCACTAGCCGGAACTTTTTCTGTGGTAGATCGTCGTTTTCAGACTCTTTCTACCACAAATTCTCCTCCTGAAAAAATGTGTAATGTGAAGATCACTAACCACAAGTTTGTTATAAATCCTGAAGTTGAAGATGCAGTCCTGTCATAAATGGTTACTGCGTCATAAATAGATAAAAGGTCATAAATACCCTGTACTAAAATGTACAAGTGTTAATGTTGCTCAAATATCTCGCACCAAAATATCTCACTCATATGCCTCATGGGTAAAAGGACTGAGCGCCTCATGCTTTTATTTGTTGGCTCAGATCAAAAGAGATAAACAAAAAGAACGTGTTTGTTAATGATGCCTGCACACAATATTTCCCCCCCCAAAAAAATCAGGTCCAAATTTCTATGCCGCCAACTTGTTCTTGATTTAATATAAAATATAAAGCATGGCAGGTTATAGAGGCGTGAGAAAAACATACAAAAAGGGAGGAGTGTAGAGGGCCACAAGTTGTAGACAGACTGTGCCAGTTTTTTTCTTTTTTCTGCCTACTGAGTGGTTCTCCCTACAATAGACAATCTACGGGTTAATCATTGTGCATTGCGTGCAGACTGTGTTTGCTTGGACAGAGCCAAGGGTCAGGAGGTTGTGTACAGAAAAGAGCTGAGGGAGGTATCAGTCACCCTCCTCTATCAAAACAGTCATCGGCCCGTTTTATTAGACAGCACGCAACAAGTTGTGTGGAAAGAAAAGTTTGCACGCTGCATGCACGCTGCATTTTAAGGCCAACTGTGCGTTACGGTTTATCAGCTGGATGTGCATGTTTGAGCGCTCTGACTAGATGAAGCATGTTTTCTCTTGTCATATTAAAGATGATTTGGGGGAAAAACAGCAGAAAAAGGAGCAAACTCAAACAAGGTGCACGACCGCAAAGAGAAAAGTCCTTTAATGATTTATAATCTGTGAGGAGCCGCAGCGAACACAGATCAACAACGGACACCAAACTAGTGACAATAGTTAAAAAATTAGCAACCATTCTCTTCGCTGTGCATCCGTTTTATAACTGTAATTTGATTTGCCACATATGTCGACACATACAAGGAATGATTCTTGGTGGGTTTGGTGCAAAAAACTAAATACGTAGAAGAAAAAAATACAGGGAATATCTTTCATTTTAGAAAAGACCGCTGGGAAAAACAACAGCGGTTTCTGAAAAATGAAGTTCTCTGAGGAAAGAAGCTTGGAGCTGCGCTTTTTCTCCGGGTGGCCGTCTGCTGCTGTAATCGCTCTCTCCTCATTATAACAGGTGAAAAAAGACACTAAAGCTCAGAAAAGAGGTAAACACGGGGCCTTATTTTAAATATTTCTGTGAAGTTTCTTGTTCTAAATCCACTCTGATCCTGTATTTGATCATGCCCATCATGTACTAATTTATGTGTTTTGAAAGATCCAATCAGAGAGATATGTAGTGAGTGAAATGATAAAGGTATCTTACTATCTGATCATTAAGGAAACATGTTGAAGTGCTGGCTTCTCTGACAACAATGCAGCAGCCAGTATGTCCTCCTTCTAACTTTAGATTCTGCTCCTGAATGCTCTGGATTTGTTTGGACCAGAGAAGGTAGGCGGTTTTAAGGCTACCTCCCACCACACGGCCGTTTTGGACGCCCCTCGGTTTGTCAGATATGAGAGCAGTTATCAGGTCAACAGGTGTTGCAGTGATGGAAGCGGTCAAGAGAAGTGGTTCAGATAGAAGTGATTGTACCCGACCTAAAAAGCCTCTGCATGTTTCTAATAAGCTCCACGAGCAGAAACGTGCTCAAACTAGGATCAATATTGGAGATGCTTTTGAAAAATGGAGAGAGGTTAGAACACAGAAAGGTTTACAGACCCATGCAGAGCTGGATAAACACTGAAGCTTCAGTGTTTTTGCAAATCGTTAGCACCATGCTCTGAGTTGCAGTAAACATTTGCACACAATTAACAGAGCAAGAGTCTTGATGAACATCCTCCTCCTGCCTCCTGAATCTCTCAGGAGAGGCAATCTGGAAAAGCTGATAACTGGTTCCTTCACTTTGGAGAATGAGAAACTGAAGAGCATCACACAGTAGCTTTGACAGAACATGGAAAGGAAGGCCTTCAGAAAAAATGTTTGTGAGGTCATGTCCACTCCTGGTTTTTGATTTACTGGTAGATTCTGATCTCCTTGAAGAACCTGATGTGATATTATTCCTGGAAGTTGGTCCGGCCAAGTCAAACAGGTCAGATACTGACTGTACCACAACACAAACAAGAGTCACTATCTGCAGACTGCGCTGGTAAACAGGGTATGGCACTCGCCCATGTACACCACTGAGGACAACATCAGACGGAAGGATAGAAAGAGATGAACATATTTAGTCATGTTAGCGTTCCAGTCCAGTTATGCACACCTGAGGAAAAGCATGTAAATGAAGATGATCACTTCCAGCCCCTCTGATCATGTTATGCTAATGTCTTCCTGATAAGCCCACCTTGTTTCCACATGGCCTAAGGACCATTCATATCCATCCACCAAACTTTGTTTCACAAACTCTGGTTCTGTCTGATGGGTCAAAGAAATCTGTTTTTAGTCTTACTCCGGGTTTAGGTGAATAAAAAATGCACGTTTCACATTATTACAATGCCCCTGAACGCAAAGGTAAGAACAAATAAACCCACTGTTTTCTATCTGTGCACAACCATGAGTTCTGTGCATGGTATGGGAAACCATGCCAACCCATTTGTAAATCATGGGTACAGATTTACTAAGAGCTATTTCTTTTTTCTGACCGGAGACTTTGGGGGCTCAGTGCATTATAGAGCAGAGTTACAAACGCTTTAAAAGCTTTATATGTGACTTTTTTGATCCAGCAGATGTCGCCCTTGAGCACCAGCATGAAACCAAAACAACTCTCGCTGCATTGTTGTGTTAGCATGCTAATGCTAGTGATCTTTATTATGCTGGTATCTTCACACTGCATGTAAATTTACCTGAAATGAGCGTGATCTAGAAACACAGTTAAGCAGTGAGTACAGTATGTTATTCTTCTTTTCTCTAGTCCCTCAATTAAACAACTTTTATACACGAGGGGAGGAGTCAGCCAGCCGTCCGGGCGATGTAAACAAAGTGAAGATAGGACTCTGAAAACTCTGAAAACATCACGGACAGTGGGACTCGGGTGTTACACCCATTGTAGACAGTCATGACTCACAGAGTTATTTTCAGAGGATAGACTTGATTTATATTATATTTAAGTGTGAAAAATCACATAGAAAGACTTTAACGTGTCTTGATAAAATATTTCTTGTAAATTTCTGCACCCGTTTGAGTCAAATCTTCCACCTAAACTTTCTTTTTGATCTTAACTTCGAGGCATGGTATAAAGAAGAGTTCAACATGCCTTTATGCAAATTCCTTACAGATGTATAGATCGTCTTGTTTCCCCAATTTAAGAAACTGGGGTAAAGCGAGTGCTGGAATCTGAGACAGAATGTTTTAGGCAGAGATAAATAATTCCCTTGCGTGAGGAAGCTCCGGTTGTGCAGGTACACGTGTAGCACTGAGGCTATAGTGTGCCAAGCTTTATCTCCTTAATCAGTTCTCTTTGCCACCAGTTAATCATTAGTGCATGCCAAGGCTCAGACACATTGGATTCATTACACGCAGCGGGAGAACGGAGGTAGCATGACGACACCCAGCACTTGATAGTCGCTGACATGGCCGCTGGACAGCGGTGTAAATTACAACAGCCACCGGCACCTCCTTTTTGTCCCAGTGGGACTAGATTTAATCATGAGCATTGTGAAGCACTCAAACATCTGATCTGTCTGTGTCTCAACATGCTCTTTATGAGTGAGAAGATAAAAGATATAAATAAAGACTGACACATCTGGACACATTTGTGCTGCATGCACATTTGAGTACGGTGTTTAAAGCGTGCAATCCAGCCGCTTTAAGGTGTGTGTGTCCTGCAGTGTCTTATTGTTAGGATATTGCAGCTTTGCATATATGCAGTGGTGTAGCAGTCTAACTGGTAACAGTGATTCACAATAGAGGGGAAGGTGAGCATGCATGTGTGTGTATGTTATGCAATCCAGGCCAAGGCAATAAAAAAGTGAAGTTAAAGAGAGCATGGCTGCTGTGTGCCGTGCTGGCATTTGCGATAAGTAAAGGCAGTAATCCAACAGCTTTCTAGCTTGCAGGCCCTCACAAAGCAGGAGATTAAAGATGGTGATCATGATAGGAGAATGTTACAGAGACACGATAGAAACTGCTGAGGGACCTGCCACACCTTGTATACAGTATGTATATGTTGCAATGCTGGTCGGTGTGTGTGAGCGTGTTCACTGCTGTAGGTATGTTTAGAAGAACGGGTGCGTGTAAGCCCGGAGAGTGTGTGTGTGTGTGTGTGTGTGTGTGTGTGTGTGAGAACAGCACTGAGAGAGAGAGAAGTCGTGTTGTTTGTTGCCAATGGGTGTAACCTGGCTTAGATAAATTTTGATCCCTACAGGGCAGCTCTGCTTGTCAACCACCCATCTCTGGGATGTGAGCAGCTCGTAAACACCACAACAAAAAAAAAAAAAAAAGTTGGCTCCCTTCCCCTTGTCTCCTCTTTCCACTCCCTCTTCCTCGCATGTTTACAGAAACTAAACGGCATCCGCTCCTCTCGTCGGGCCACATTCTGCAGGCCGCTCCGCAATCAGGCAAAGCACGTTTAATAAAACCTGAGAGACATGATGACTGACCTGGAAATCACACAAGGTGAAGTTTGGATTTTGGGAGAAAAAAGACGAGACTCGCAAGGATATGCTGCATCATGTGTCATCATATCGCAGCGAGGGGACACAATGTTCACACAGTCCGCCCTCACAGTGCCACATCAAATGAGGTAACAGATAGATCTGCCAACAGCCCAATTTCCCCACCTGTCAGGCGAGAAATGATTCTGATCTGATCTGCAGCCAGTTCTCGGCTCGCAGCTCTAATTTATGAGAAATTGTAATTGTAGCAGCTCATTTACACATACCAGCTTGGCCTCAGGTGACTTTTTATTGTTGGAATGATTTTCTTTGATGTTCATATGTTCTGCAGGTAATATTCAAATTTCATTCCGGATACTTTCATTTGTTACAAGTTTGGACAGTATGCTATCTAAACTGGTTCATATAGTATGTTATCAGTTCAGATACCTTTATTAGGTTGTTGGTTACACCTGAAAATGCTCTGCAGTGATATAAAGCAGTACATTAATAAAAAGGTTTTTAGCTTCTGCCATTGTCAGCCAGACCACCATGGGGGGTCGACTGAAATCTGTATTTATTGATCAAGAAAAATCAATTTTCTTCTGCTTATCTGAGGTCGGGTCGCGGTGGCAACCCAGACTTCCCTCTCCCCAGCAACGTTTTCCAGTTCCTCTTGGGGGATCCCGAGTCGTTCTCAAGCTAGACGGGATATATAATCCCCCCAGCGTGTTCTGGGTCTGCCCCCGGGGTCTCCTCCCAGTTGGACGTGCCCGGAAAACCTCTAAAGGGAGGCGTCCAGGAGGCATGTGAAGGAGCAGCCGCTCTACTCCGAGCTCCCCCCTGAATGTCTGAGCTCCTCACCCTCTCTCTCAGGCTGAGCCCAGACGACCTCCAGAGGGGCTTCTGTGGGCCGTAGCCGATTCCAAAACAGGAACCTTGCAGAGTCTCTGTCTGTCTGTCCTCCCAGCGTTTCTTCCTCTGTTCACAATAATCTACACGAGAAAGTCTGAATGTGTCGAAAATGAAGGTTTATCTCTGACCCAGTAAAATAACTTTTACATGACTGACGCAAAAAGCTGGATGTGTTTTGGATGCCTGGGGGCGCGAAGTGGGGTCAGGAGCCACAAAAAGGTTAGGAATCACTGATGTGTCTCATAAGACCCTCTTATATAAAGTAACAAAGAGAGCCAGCACTCAGGTCAGCAGCAAGAAACCACAGCTGAAGTCAAGAACGCTTCTGTTTCTGTTTCAGTGCAAGCAAGCCACATTTTTTGACAAGCATTGCAGGTATACAAAACAGGTATGTGAATCTATTCATTTTAATTCAAATAAGTGAATTAATCAGAACCTGCAGTCGTGTAAAAGCATCAGTGCGTATACAATTCACATGCAACAGTGGCAAGTCAAACTTGTACAACACAATTCATACATGAATGTGCAGTAAAAAGTGTTAAAAAATATGTTACAATGAAAAGTGTTAAAAATGCTGAAGTGCAAAATCCTGCAGTTCCTTGAGTGTCCACTAGAGGCTGGCTGCAGAAGCACAGGAAGTCACATACACACCCATTAAAATAAGCAGAAATTACATGTTTACAGCCTGGTATAAAAAAACAAATAGGTGTGATTAGCTCATGTCTGGATGGACACACACTGTACGGGGGGTGAATGTTTTGATAACACATCCGTTTTGATTTGATGAAGGATAAGAGTTATTCACAATAAGGCGTGTAGCTGACATGATTGACAGTTTCTCAAGAGGTTTAAAACCCGCCTCAGCTCCAGCTCTCAGCCTGTCATTAGGTTGACTGAAAGTTAGGCTGAGACAGCATTTCCAGCTCGGAGACCGCCATCGATGAGACTCCAAAGCCCGCTGCAGGAACAGACGGATGACTCAGGCTTCTTTCCATTAACATTTACAAGAAAGCATTGTGTTCCTAGATCTTGTTTTTGGTATACTGGATATGAGAATGGCGTCACACAGTTACGCATCAATACAACATTTGTAAGTGTCATACTGTGGTTGTATTACTCACTTCTCAGTCAGACATGACTTTGCATTTTTTTGTCTTTCTTAGTTCCTGCAAGTTTATTTTAGACTGAGGACAAATGTGACAAAACCTTATCATCAGATCGTGAGAAACAAACTAAAAACCATCATGATTCAGATTGATGTTTTTCTATGGTCACTCAGTCACAGCACAGATGACACGTTGACCTTTTTGTGTAAGAGGACGGTTGCCAACTTTTTCAGTGCCAAATAAGTAACTAAATATTTAGTTAGGAGCTCAGTGACACAGCGGTGTGGGTATGATGTGTACATGGAGTGTACAAGCAAGAAATATGTTTGACGTGTAGTATTACTAAAACTGTATAATTATGTTAGTTTATATTAATAAAAATCTCTAAGAAGGGACTCCTACACTGCAAAAAATCACACCACAGAGCTCCATCTGAGAATCATTTTAAATATTTTATAACAGAAAGAAAACACGACCATAAGTGTCACATTCTGTGATTCGGTTATTCAAACGTACAATATGTAGAATTTTAATATACATTAAAATATCTAAATTCATCAAAAATGGACAAATGGACTTAACTTTTGTTAAGTACTTACATTACCTCAAATATTTCCAACAGTTATCAAAGCCAGAGAAGTCCGGCGTTGTCGTGCCGGCCGCCATGATGAGCCAGAATGTTTATTGTTGTCATGGAAACACGGGATGTAACGTCAAAGACCGCTGCATAAGGAAGCGGGAGTTGAAACTGAAAGCTGCTGTACTGTTGCTGTTTGTGCTGCTGTGATAACAACGTCATGCACCTCACAGCGGGACACGATCCCTGTCAGATGGGAGGAGGGAGGGTCTCCTGAGGTCAGACATGACGACGGATGAAGCAGCAGAGTCCTCTATATTCCGTTATAATGAGATTATGTGTCTTTGTATCAACGCTACGTGTAGTTGAAGAGAATCTCAATGTGAAGTAAAGAGAGGAGAAGAACATCCTGGAGAACAGGAAACATGCAGCAGCAGGTTGATTAGAGCACGGAGATGGTAGAGGTGGCGTGCAGACAGTCTATGGTCGTACAGCGATCACAGGGAGTAAACGTCACCACCCCCTCCCACTGGCCCCTCCCACTGGCCCCTCCCACTGGCTCCAGGTGAATTCTCCTGATTATATCCTGCTGCGTTCTCACATCAGCTCACTCTGACTTTCTGCAGAATCAATACGAGGAGGCTGGAGGAGAAACTCCGGGATAAAGTCAAAGAGAAATATTCAGCGATTTGTGTTTAAAGGTCAGTTTTTCAGGAGTTTTGTGCAGGTGTGAAAGCACTGAAACAGAGTGATATGGCTTTAAAAAAACTTTAAATGAGTCCGTGTATGAGGATAGAACTACAACAGATAGAATGTGCACAGTTGATCTTCATTGGCGGATCGTCAACACTTTCTAATCCTTCATGATCCAATGTCTTCCTGTCACACACCCTCAGTGGTGTCCTGCGACTAAGAGCTCAAAACTTTATTAATGTGAAAGCATCTCAAAGAGGGTGGCATTAATGACTGATTATTAGCGTATATGAATATTAACAGCAGCATGTTCTGTCAGTTCACAGCTCAAATAACACAACACAGTGTGCAGCACCTCTTTAAACTCTGGCCTGCACACGGAGCACATAAACAACCTCGAGACACTCCCAGGAACACATGAATGAATTTTTTTTTGTGAATGACAGCAGCAGCTTGACAAAGACTTCTCTCTGTCTATCACTGGAGACCTTTCACACCGACGACGAGCTGTTTTCTTTGGCAGTAAGCAGCCTCCGACGTTGTCAAAAGTTTCACCACCAGAGTTCTCATTGTCTCCTGGAATAACATCCATCTCTTTGTTTCTTTTCTCTTGAGACTTTTTTTTTAATTTCTTTTTTACAGTTTTAAAAAAGCTTAAAGTTGATCCATTCTGCTGTTGACATTTTGTAACGAGTTTAGCTGCAGTGTAGGAAGTTGACTCAGCAGACTTGAGTTTATTAAGAGGTGAGTGTGTATTTACAGTGAACAAACCCCAGTGTGATAACGTCACAACAACAAGAAAAGTTCAAAAGAAATCATGCAAATAAAAGTGCGTTTCAGATGTGCGGCGCTGTCAAGCCCATTCACTGTTTGTGTTGCTCTGCAAAAAAGCGCATCTGTGCCCACGCAGAGCTAATCACTTGCCGTTCTTGAAGAAGAAATGTTCAACTTAGGCACCTCAGGGCATCCAATAGGAGGAAAGATCAGATCACAACAAACGGTGTCCCACTTTCCTGAGCTAAAGTTTACGGACCTACCAAGATATCGGAGAGAAATATCTAGTTTCAAAAGAAATGTCAAACAGTTTGTGCAGTGAGTACTTCTTCTGTTGAGAATTATGGCATCCGTATGTGTTCAGTTACCGCCGCCACGCCAGTCCTCCTTGAAATAGGAAACTTCCCCTGGCATTATTGACTGCCCCGTTAACAAACTGTCTGCAGCAAAGAACTAAACAAATTGCTACTAGTAACTAAGATATGCGATAAATGATTACAAAGAAAACTTTAGCAGAATGTACAACATTTTAAAAACAGCAGAGATCCAGTCTGTCCTGTGTGAATGTGTCTCTGAGTCCTGACTGTCTACAGTGAGGGAGAAGCTCGAGTCCCGCTGGCTGTGTTGTTGTCAGAGCCGTGTTTACATGGACGGGACGGCCGGCTCCTCCCCTTGTGTATAAAAGCTGTTTTAGTCAAGAACTAGAGAGAAGAAGAAGAACATACTCACTGATTATTTGAATGTCACGTAAAGGTTTTTAGATCACGCTCATTCTGTGTACAAATGCAATGTGAAGCTACGAGCTAACTAAAGAGCGCTAACATTAGCATGCTAACACAACAATGCAGGACACGGGATTGCAACTCGAGACGAGGATCATTTTGTCTGCAGCTTACGCTAAACTCCTCCATGCAGACTCCAGAAGCGAGAGTGGTTGGAGGTGAGACAAACATGCAGTTTGTTTTGGTTTCATGCTGGGGCTCAAGGGCAACATCTACTGGATCAAAAAGTTGCACATTTTTTAAAGTGTTCGTATCAGGAAGTTGATATACCAAAAAAAAAGGATCTGTTGATTATACACGGTTCTGCCACCGTGTAAAATTGGCTCCAACGGTCGGCGCACATCCTGGGGGCTTGGTGGAAACCTCTTCACGCTCTGTTCTCCCAGCACTGAGAGCAGCCCTGCCCTGGCAGCCCTGCAGCGTACTGCCTCCTGAAATGTTCCAAAGAGCCGGCCAATCAGAAGAAAGTGGGCACATGGGGAGGGGGTCTTAAAGAGACAGAGACGGACAACATGAAATTGATCTTTAAATTGCATTGGTTTATAAAAGCTTTTTAATATGATCAGAACAAAACATTTGCAAGTTTTCAATTCAGTGGGGAGCACTAAAGACAGAAACTCCACCTGTGCAGCCAGAGAAACTGCTGACAGGATCCTGCAGAGTTATGTTTTACAATGAGTAACAATAACATGGCGAACAAGCCAAGTTTATGTGTTTCCATTGTCAAATGGCAAAACCATACCGAGCAAAGCCAGGCTATGCCTTGCTGTGTCAACTTTCACAACGGGGTTTTTAATCTTTTAATCAAACTCTGACAGTCGACAGAGCCTGAGAGATGTGTCATGAAAACTATGACTTAATCGAGGGCATCTGAGCGAAGCTGCTTTGTTTTTCTGTTTTTCTGTTTGACACAAATACCTGCAACAATCCAGAGAGTGGTGTGAAGGGAAGAAGTTAGACGTTCACACTGTGGTCGTTTGGAGCTCACGTTAGGATGCTAGACCGAGGTGGTTAACAGGGTTAAAACACACTCTAAACATCAGCATGTTAGCATTATTATTATTAGCGTTAAAAAATGCTGACATTAGCATTTAGCTGGAGACATTATGACTGAAAGTTCGAGGTGCTGCTTGTCAACAGGCTACTGCTTGGGACCAGTAGGGGGCCAAGCAATTGCCTGGTGGCCGAAAATGTGCAAATTTAGAAATTTTATGTTTAAAAGTTGACTGTGACGTGCTAAAATATACTTGAAACATGTAAATGACCACTGGACACAATGAAATCTCGACCTGTAATATTTTGGTATTATAATTATTCACTCGTAGACACTCACAATAAATATGTTCAGGTAGTTTATGTAGTGCTGCACTGTTCATCTTCTATTCACTGCAAAGGTCAGTATTTCCTCCCTCTGTCTCTCTTACTTTATCTTACACATCTCTCTCTCTCTCTCTTCATCTTGCTTTGCTGTCTCATCTAAATACTTGAACATATCTCTAGTTCATATGTTAGTCACATAAGTAAAAAAAAACTCTTTTGGTGTAATATCAGTTTTTCTGAGGATTTTTATTTTACATTTTTGTGCAAATTTGTACACAATTGATGCACACCTGCTGTTATTAAACATTTAATGATGAGAGTTGGAGAAAAGTTTTATGCATTTGCTGTGGTTCAGTGGTAGAGTCGGTCGTCTCAGACAGAAGGTCGGGGGTTCAAACTCCTGCTGCTACAGGTCTGATGTGTCCTTGGGCAAGACACTTAACCCCAAGTTGCTCCTGCTGCTTACCTGAGGCGTAGAAATGTGTATGATTGAATTAGTTTATAATGATGGACTCTTTATACAGCAGTCTCTGCCATCAGTGTGTGAATGTGTAGGGGTGACCTGCGGTGTAAAAGAGCTCTGAGTGGTCAGAACACTAGAAAAGAAATGTACAAGCTCAAGTCCATTTATCATTGCTTTAATACCTGTTGCTCAAGGTTTTCCTGCAATCACACACATTTTCTGATACAATTTAAGATAAGATAATCCTTTATGGATCCCCAGTGGGGAAATTTAAGATCAACAGTTTGCACTGTTCACATCTCCTCGTCTGCTCACATCGCTCTTTCTGTTTTGTCTTCTCTCTTCATCATCTGCAGCTCTCCGTCTGTGATCCCAAAGATTTCATACCGATTCATGCAGAGGATGAAATGAGGGATTTTACTGACGGCAGTATTAGATAAATAAGCAGTTTTCTCAACTCACAATGCTGTTCAACGTGTCCCAGTCTGACATAAGTAATGATTAAAGTTAGTATCTGAATCGTTTATTTTAAATCCCTGCTACGTCTGTACAACAGCTGGGACTGGGCTCAACATAATGTCTCTGAGTAAACTTATAGAAGATTTAATGTCCCCCTGAATCCTCATATCTGGTTGTTTACCGGGTACTAATTATACCTTGTGTGACCCCTCAGGAGACGCGAGCCCCAAAGTCTTGCTCCAGGAACAGCTGAGGAACACACCGCCCCTCCGCTATGACATTTTTTTAATCTTAAGAGGTTAGTTTTACAAGAATGTCTCAATAAAGTTTTTCAAAATCAAATCATAAACACAAGATACAACGTATCGGCAAACATCCCTCCAAAAATAATTATCAAAGAAAACCATCAGTGCAACTTTCACCCTACAATAAGCTTCATTATGAGTCAATGGTGAAGGTATCAGTGTGTGTGTGTGTGTGTGTGTGAGTCAGAGTAAGGAATGTAACTAACATTACAGTAGCCGAGGGTTGAACACAGAACATGAATACCATTTAGAGCAGTCAGGGTTAATTACATTTTCTGGTTTTATTAAACATCCTTTCATGACCCGGCAGGCCCGTGCTCTGTGGTAACCTTTTGTATCTTCAGGATGGACACGGCATCGCTATGAGTGCGTGCTTGAAGGTAGAGTCAGAAGCATTTTTGGTTGCAGTTCTAACTAGGCTCCTCCTCCTCCTGGGCTCATCGCCCCCCGGAAGCTCACACTCACACACGACCTACACTGCAAGCTAACACACGCTAGCACATGCTAACTGCCAGTGTTTTGGGTCACCACCACACATGTATGGAGGCCCAGAAGCGACAATTGCGGGCACAAAGCTCAAACAGCTTTATTTGCTCAACTTTCTCTTCAAGTCAACGATCGTGCAGTTGGGTTGAAAATATTGTACTAGGCCCTAAAAACCTCAGAGAGACTTTTTCTAGTGATTTGACTGTTCTTAGTGACATCAGCCTGGCATCTAGCACCACTGTTAGGAATCTAGGAGTTCTATTTGATCAAGATATGTCCTTTAGCTCTCATATCAGGCAAGTTTCAAGAACAGCCTATTTTCACCTTCGTAATATATCCAAGATCAGGAATATCCTGTCGCAAAATAATGCAGAAAAACTAGTTCATGCATTTGTTACCTCCAGATTGGATTATTGTAACTCTCTTTTGTCAGGGTGCTCTGGTAAGTCTCTAAAGACTCTTCAGCTAGTCCAGAACGCTGCAGCTCGTGTACTGACCAGAACTAGGAAAAGGGACCACATTACTCCTGTGTTGGCTTCTCTGCACTGGCTCCCTATACAGTCCAGAATAGAATTCAAGATCCTTCTTCTCACTTACAAAGCTCTAAATGGCCAGGCACCATCTTACCTGAAGGAGCTACTAGTGCCGTACTGCCCCTCGAGAGCGTTGCGGTCCCGGAGTGCAGGCCTGCTGGTGGTACCTACAGTCTCTAAGTGTACTATGGGAGGTAAAGCCTTCAGTTATCGGGCTCCTCTCCTCTGGAATCGTCTTCCAGCCGGGGTCCAGGAGGCAGACACAGTCTGTATTTTTAAGAATAGACTTAAAACTTTCCTTTTTGATAAATCTTATAGTTAGTGCTGGTGTAGACCAGCTCTTAGTTATGCTGCTATAGGCTTAGACTACCGGGGGAACTGGCACCTTGAGCTCCTCTTGCTCCCATTCCCTCGTCCTGCATCTTATCCCATCTCTCCCCCTATCCCTTTCCAAGCCCGGCGCAGTCTAGGCCTGTGAAGACTGTTTCGTCATGAGCCGGGCATCCAGCTGAAGATTTCTGCCTTTTTAATAAGGCAGTTTTTTCTTACCACTGTAACTTTTGCTGCTTTGCTAAAGTGCTCATGATGGATAGGCCGGGTCTTTGTAACATAACAATGAGTAAGGTCTTTTTACCTGCTTTTTGTAAAGTGTCTCGAGATAACACTTGTTATGAATTGACGCTATACAAATAAAAATTGACTGAATTGATTGAAACCGTGCCCTCAGGAAGAGACCGGGCACAAAGAGACGTGATGAAACGCCACCACATCCGGGTGACTTTAAATCAAAACTGCTTTTTTAACTGTCTCTCAAACATTTTTATAAGTGGCCCGCCCAGACAAGCAGTGTTTCACCTCAGAGCTGCACACCTGAAGAACCAATGCACACACAGTGTACACACACACACACACACACACACACACACACACACACACACACACACACACACACACACACACACACACACACACACACACACACACACACACACACACACACACACACACACACACACACACACACACACACACACACATGATGTAATAATGAATCAGAACGCACACACACATACCGTCCTTTGACACATTCATGAATAATCACGTTAAGCAGTTGGCGTCGTTTCCTGCTTGTGTTTGATTTTTATATTGATATATTCTCTGATTAATTAGAGGCATTTAAAGCTAATCCTTGGTCACACACTCTTTCTCTACTCCCTATATACAGTAGTTCACTCATTCAGCACACTACATTCCCCCGCTGGCCTGCCCTCATACTGCTCCAGGACTAACCGGGCCTGAACGTCATAATACAACACATGCATGGCTTTATGTCACTTTGAAGCGCGTGTCTACATTTAAAAAAAAGGGGACACACTGTCGGCTCTGTGTCCACACATTGGAGAACAACACAGAGAACATAAGAGCTACTTTACTGACTCTGTGTCTTATTTTGAGTCACTTTAGTCAGAGTGTGCCAGGGCCAAGGAAGAAGACCGAGTTTGAGCACGGATCGGAGCGGTCACACTGGTCAAACAAACTGGACTTTGTGGGCTTACAAGTCACTAAAATGTGCGTGCAATTTATAAAACGGGTGCATTGAACAAAACAAAAAAAACACATTTCCATTTCTCCTCCCGGGCTCCGTACAATTTCTTCAAGGAACATCTGTGTCGACCCCTTAAAGGTTTCAAAAGGTTTAACAAGTGTTACCTTTGCGTTCATTGTTTGGTAGTTGAGTCATAGATGAATAAAACCAGGATGATTAAAATACATGTACAGGTGCATGTGCCCATCCCACACCTGTGCATTCCTATCAAAGCTCAATATGTTTAAACTGCTGCTGAACCGAATCCAAACATACAGTTTTGTATTTTCAGACACCGGGCGGTCACGGAGGAGCTCTGTTTCTAAGTCAACAAATCATGAAGTATTTAGAATAAATACACATTTAAAAGTTCCTAAAAGTACAAAGAGAAGTTTTGTTGTCAACAGGGGAACCATGTTGGAGAAAGAAATGAAGAACATCGGCAGGTTGTCGCAGAGTCGAGTGTTTGAAGGGATATTGTGACTGGAAATAAGTGAATCTGCGATTTGTTAAAATAATAAAGTAAAACAGCACTGAATGAGAATATTTGTACTGCATTAGCTGTTGAAATGTTTTACCATAGATTGTAAATATTAATGGATGAAGTGACGTCAGCCGTCTCGTCCAGCAGGGGGCTCTGGAGGCTCATCAGCAGCAGCCGCCATGCTGGAAATGCTGTCTCAACCTAACTTTCAGTCAGCCTAACGACAGGCTGAGAGCTGGAGCTGAGGCGGGTTTTAAACCTCTTGACAAACCGTTACATCGTGCCCACCTGTCAATCAAGTCAGCTACACGCCTAACTATGAATAACACGTATCGTTCATAAAATCAAGACGGATGACTAATCAAAAAATGTACCCCCCGTACAGTGTGTGCCATGAGGACAGTAACTAATCAGACCTCTTTAGTTTTTTTTTACCAGGCTGTAAACATGTTAATTTCTGCTGCTTTTTTGAATGGGTGTGTATGTGACTTCCGGGGCTCTTTAATCCAGCCTCTAGTGGACACTCGAGGTACTGCAGGTTTTTTCAACAGCGGAGGGTGCTACTTGGTTTTTACTCGTCTTGGACTGTGTTTAAATAGTTGTAAAAGTGAGTTAAATGTGTTAAATATTAGACAGATCAATAATTATTTAGAACAAGTGAAAGTGAGACAGTGACCCTGTTGTCCAGAGCAGCCGCTGTGTGAATCTACGAATGCCTGCTGCTAAATAAATACCGGTTCCAAATCGGTCACGGGACAGTCTACGTGCCCCCCCACTCCCCCTCCCCCTCCAGCCAGATCCACTGCTGTCTAAGCAAGACCTTTGTTATGGTGGGAGGGATTTCGAAAAGCTACTGGTGTCTGCACAATGGTTGCCAAGCTCTAATTGAATTAACGGCCTGTTTTCCAAAGCAGGCCGCTTGGAAATTCCACTTTTATAGATCCCGCTGTCCTGCCAGAAACCTCTCAGTCTGCCTCGGCCAAAGAAAACAGTTTGTGATTCTGCGCTGTGTGTGTGTGTGTGTGTGTGTGTGTCTATATTTTACTGCATATCAGCCTTGACAATCTAAGTGATTTGTACTGATATTACACAAAAGAAGAGGTTACACCTGAAGGCTCCGGGGGTTGTCTTAAACAAATATTTTGCCCATCTAAGTGCCACGCATTGATTTAAGAGTTTGTCTGCATGCCATCACGGTTAACCAGCTGTGGTTTGGCCTTCGAAAATAACACGTCAGATAACAGATAACGAATCCCAACATTCACACAACAACAGGTTAAGTGGGGAGCAGATGTAGGAGGTTCACAGTCCAAAGCCAAACACCGCCGATGGGATGTGTTACAACTCGAGTTTGTTTTGAAGAATGTGAAGACTTTGAGGCACAGACGTCATCAGAGCCAAATTATTTTCTTAGATCATAAAACGAGCCGATGTAAAAATGCGGTTATCGTGTTGCTGAGAGGAAAAGTGATTGGCAGAGCGAGGGTGAGAACAGATCTCATTTCCAAACATTAATTAACGTGCATCATGTGCTCACATTGTGAAATAGGTTAATAGATGTTTTGATGAGTTGAGGTGGAAGCACTCCAAGTTTTTATGTTAAGACCAATTTACTGATCACTTAAACTCACACAGAGCAGAGGGAGTAGTGTGGTTTTTTTTTTCAGCAGACATCCACGTAAACAGCGTTACTCGTTTAGTGCAGTTGTGTCTACACTGGCGACCAGGAAGAAAGACATTGTGTAAATATGTCCGATAAACGTAGCGTTGATACAAAGGTCAAGACGCTAATTCATTCATGATAATGTTGGACTTAAGTTGCTCCATTCTGAATTCCTCCATTCCACCATCCATATGAATGGATGTAACTAATCCATTCATACCCGCCACCAACGAAGCAGTGGGAGCAACTTGGGGTTAAGTCTGTTGACCAAGGACACATCAGACATGTGGCTGAAGGAGCTGGGGATCGAACCCCCGACCTTCCAGTTGAGAGACGACGACTCTACCAACTGAGCCACAGTGAATGCGATGCACATTTCCTCAAAAAGAGTTTGGAAACGTTATTTCCGTCAATTATTTCGCCCCTTTAATAATAGTAATTGGTGTTGTATTTCATATTGTTGGAAAGCCTGATTAGTCCCCTTTACACTGAGGTATAACTTGTAAAGATTGTGCATTCATGGAAAGAGCAACACAGCTTAACATGTGGGTAGCGCCCCCCCCCCCCAAAAGAAATGTGCCAAAAATCCCCTGCAATATTATTCTGTTGGTGTTCACTCCTGTTTTGAGTTGCTTGGTGGAATGGATGATTGCACTCTCCCACAGTAATAAGGAAAAAACAACACATATTGGCCATTTTTACACTTTATTCATTTGACACTGTGGGATGGCATCCCATTCTTCAAACAGGAGTTGTTGAAGGTCAACCAGCGTGGCTGTGTTGGTCACTCTAGCACGTACAGTACGCCCAAATTGATCCCACAAGTGCTGTCAGTTAGGTGCCAGTCAGGTGTCAGTCATACACCTGTAACTGGCGCACACCTGGCAGCACTTGAAGCTCGAAACAGGAGTGAATACCATCAGAAAAACATTTCAGGGGATTTTGGCACATTTTTTTAGGGCGCTACCCAAACGTTTAGCTGTGTTGCTCATTTCATGAATGCACGATCCTTACAAGTTATGCCTCGTTGTAAAGGTGACTAATCAGGCTTTCCAACAATATAACATACAACACCAATTAGTATTATTAAAGGGGCGAAATAAGGGACTGAAATAACGTTTCCAAACTTTTTTTGAGGAGTTTATTTCATAAAACAGGTTCTTAGGAAATAGTTAATAATTTG
This sequence comes from Labrus bergylta, assembly GCF_963930695.1. Lineage (NCBI taxonomy): Eukaryota > Metazoa > Chordata > Actinopteri > Labriformes > Labridae > Labrus > Labrus bergylta. The sequence goes on from NC_089197.1 coordinate 3,360,301, forward strand.
CAAACAAACTCGTGCACCCTGTCTTAAGCCTTCCCACTGTCTGCAGGATAATCGGGCTGATGTGAGGTCCGATTCCTCTTTCCAGGAAATCGACAGGAGTGTTCCTGACTCGAGGCTGCTCGGGGCCGAGAGTCAATCTTAACGTCCATGATCTGCTCGGAGATTGTCAGAGACACCCCGATTTATATCACACAAGTTTGATATTTAGGATATAAAAGTCGTGTGTAATTATAATAACGTTGAGAGACGAGGCAGTACAGTTATGAGTGGACAGTGGTGGCGATTGGAAGCAGGACGTACGGGTGTGCTGGACAACTATTATGCATCTGACAGTTACAATCTGACCTCCAGGTCTCGCTGAAGAACAGACGATCCATGTTGTCCGCGTCTCCCCAGACATTTATTCAATCAAACTTTTAATTTTAGAATGTTTTTTTCCTCTCTGTTCAAAAAACTTTAATCACAAATTTAACTGCCTGCCTAGTTGTTTATATGAGGTCACATGAGGTGATGAGTTTGAAAATCTAAATTAGTATGAGATGTGCCATTATTTCTATATCTTGTAGTGTGTGCATGCTGACATTATAGAGAAAATATCTGTTCCTTATGTGCCTGTGCCGTACCTGTTTCCAAAATCAGGTCGGATTTTCTAACTCCTGTAAACTGAGCCGGGCTTCACTTTCAAATCACTTACAAAGGCTGTGCACCCAAACATTGCAAATAAACTCTTATTGTTTTGTTGCATATTACACAGTGTGAGTGTTGCATGTACTTTAAATTGTGACTTTGTCAATAAGTGAAAATTAATTTGCTTGTGTGCACAAACTTCATGCCACCCCTGCATGAGTCGACGCCCCAGGTGGGAAACCCCAGTCAAAAAAAAAAGTCTGGACACGCCCCTGCCCACTCCCGTTCCCGCTGTGAGGGACGTGTGTCGACAAGCTACCGATGAAGATTTCAGGGACTTTTTCAGGAGTTCAGCATTATAAACTGTGAATTAAGCAACATCACACAAGAGGGAGGGGTGTTGCACTGAATATGAGCTCTGCAGAGATTCAGGAAGATTATCACTGCAGGAGAATCACAGCTCATATTCAATACATCAGTCCGTCTTGTGTGGTGTTTTAAACATGCGCTATATAAAACATTTGACATGGAGGCCAGCTGATTATCAGAGCAGGTAACTTCTCTTTGGTTTTGACCAGATTTCCATAGAGATGAGGTTTTGGCTACACGGGTTTCTAACAGGGTTGCAGGTTTTATTTAACTGTGTTTGTGTTCCTTATCACTTGTGCAGAGATGCTTCCCTCGAGGCAGCCAGTTAAAGCCATATGTTTACACCTGTCATTGAAAATGAGTTTGCCTGCAAGCAGGTTAAAAGAGAAGAAAAGCAAGTTGTAAAATGTCTGCAGCTTAAGGCCAGGTCAGGAGGTCAAAAGTCAAAAAAAAGATGAAGCTGTTGTCCTCACGCAAGGCAACTCCTGCAACCAGAGGCAACGCTCTCTTTTGCTTTCAAGACAAGACGAGCCGAGGACTCGCTCGTCCGGTTTTTCACACTCTTGGCTCTGCTGTGTGCATGCGAACAGCTTGTAAATGACAGAGGAAGCCGAGGTGTATAAAGACAAGTGCCTCGGGCCAGGGGAGTTTACACAGCGCGCTGCCATTAATCCGCCCTCGGATTTTTCTATCCAATTCTACCATAACAATGCCATCCAAGTGCAACTTTCCTGTGAAGCGAAAATAAAAGAGTTTGGTAACTCTTTGATATGCATTCTTGTTAGGTGTGATGTTGTGTTTGTGCAGCGTCTGCCAAAAATCAAATCATGCATGTGCTGTGCAAAGAGTGAATAAATCAAGGTGTTTCTTTAGAGGTTTAAAGCTGAAGAGGGATAGACAATAAGGGGAGAATAAAGAGGAGGGATGAAATGCATCAAATGGTTGCAGGCCGGGAGGAAAATCAGCAACCAGTGCAACATGGGACGGCTTTTTGTAAATATGGGACGATGCAGAAATCTGGTGTTCCTGCAGGCACCTCTGAAAGTGTTTCTACATTGAATTATTTGTTGTTTCATACGTCACTTGGCAGACGCTTTTATCCAAAGCGACGTACATCAGAGAGTAAGTACAACACAAGCAAGGATCTAGAAAAAAGGAAACAATGTGAGTAAGAGCAAACGATCAGCTTTGAGTCTGATTGGACACACAGGTGCTGACAGGAAGTGACCAGAGGCAAAGCACAACATTGAGGGCAGTTCTTGAGAGCTCTAATCAGTATAGAAACCATCTTATAAGTCATCGTTATCAAACAAAAACCATCGTCATTACCATCATCATCATCAATAATATGGAGACCATCATCATTAAGTTAGTAGGTATTCATAAAGAGCTGGGTCTTTAGCTTTTTCTTAAAGGTGCAGAGAGACTCTGCAGATCCAATGGAGTCTATTAAACATCACATCACCCACTGCTGTAATGAAAGGTCCTGACTGAGGGATCAGTGCTTCTGAAAGAGCCTCATGTTGTGGCTCCTTAAACCACAGATAGAACATACTGGGATTGATGGCATGCTTTTCGACTAATAAGTCCATTACTCATCAGACTGGTAGCAATTCTCAGGCCTCTTAGCAGCTCCTTTATGAGCAGAGTGACAGAAGTCTGCCTACAATCGGAAGAGGGTGTGCCCCAGAGACAAGGCCTGGAAGAGGAACAGGCTTCAGAGAGTAAACTAGGGTGCTTAGCACTCAGCCTCAGGCACGTAGCTCAGATTTAAGAATGAGTTAGCGTGTCAAGATAGCGTGTCTCGCAGTAGACCACACCTGCACCTGTCAGGTATTCTGTGGCATGCCTGTGTTTCGTGCAGGAGATCATGTGTGCGTGTACGGGCTGCATGTTACATAGTAAGACAAGTCTGTGTTGCTCCCTCGTCTTTTTTTTTTTTTTGCACGCAGCTGCATACCCATAGCCGATTGATGGACACCTGTGATTTACCTGCAATGGCCGCGGATCCCTGGAAACATCTAAATATTTACCAGGAATTCCAGCGGTGTGTACGTGCTGGTGCCGAGCAACTTCCTCGCCCTTCTGCTGACACATTTAAAAACGGGTTATATAAACTGTAAGGATTTCTGTGTCACCTCAAACAATCCCAGTTACCCGTTGCCTGTGGCTCTGATTCATGGACTGCTCCAACCTGTGTTGTGATTCAGCAATGTTTCTTTTTTATTTTTTGTAAGACACGATTACATAATCATAAGTATAAAGATGAAAACACTCGAGCAGCAGGGGACAGGTCGCTGCATGTCAGAATCTACATGTGCAGGTTATGAATACTCTCTAGAGTCCTACTACCTGAAAAGATCCTCCAAATGTAAAAACAAAAACACATTCACAGTGTATGTAGGTGGTAGCTAACATGTTATCAATCGAATGCCTTTATAAACATTTAGCTGATATTAGCAGCATTAGTGCAGAGTCAGATCGTGTTTGTAATGTGTTTGTTAGGAACATGGCTGGTCAGGATTGGCTGAGGGCCAACGTGCCCAAATGATCTTTGAAGCTTTGTTAGCGACGGTTAGCTAACGTGTACCTGAATAACATTGCCTTGGCGAGTCTCCTTCTGCGCGCGCTCCGTGTTGCTTCCGCTCGTTAATTTTGTGTTTCCGGTAGGTTTTGACTCCATCGTATTGTGCTGCAGCAAAACTATTCAAAATTTGCCAAAATGCTTTTGGCTTCTTTGCACCTTCAGCTTGGAATTTGCTACAAAGCACTTTAAAAATCAAGGCACTGGTCTCTTAAGGCCATTTTAGATCTTTAATTCTAAACTCCCTTACTTCTTATTGCACATGTTTTAATTGATTTTGATTTTAATACTTCTTATTATCTGTTTGTCTGGTTTTAACTGATTTTGTTTATCTATGATGTGTATATATATATGTGTGTGTGTATGTATACAGTATATGCATATACTTATATGTGTATGTGTACATATCGTGGAATAATAGTTGCCTCTAGTTGCTAAATGCTCCATTTATCAGCTAGCTGCTAATTTAACCCTTTGAGGGCGTTTTCCCCGCGTTCGCAAATCCACCAAGAAACAGCAAGAAGAAGAAGAAACCATGGCAACCACTCGCCGACTCTCTGCACCCGGTAAAGGTGCTAAACATGAGACATCGATTATTCGATTTAAGTTTATTTAAATGACATATCAAAACAATCGTCACAAAGTACTTTACAGAACATTAAAAAATCCCAATAAAACCACGAGAACAAAAATTACAATGCACCAAAAAAATACAAGAAGACATCAAGAGAATCAAATAGAAAGAACTCAAACAGTGATCGACTGAAGGAGACAGTCAAAATAAATTAAAATAATAAAATATTGTGGATAAAACTACAAGAACAATAAGTCTTCAAAAGAGATTTAAAAGGAGATACTGATGTAGTAAGTCTGAGATCTTCAGGCAGGTTGTTCCAAGGAGCCCGAGCAGCAAATTCTGCGTCTCCTTTGGTTTTTTAAAATCAAAATAAAATGTCACCGATAACGATTCAACCCAACGATACATCTCAATCTGTTCTGAATAAAATCTGCAGGCATGTGCACTCTCGCTCGCTCGCTCACTCTCTCTCTCTTTTCTCTTAGCTTCCTCCATCCTCTTCCATCTCTCAGCCGTTGTATCAAACAGAACAGAGACGAGCTAACTGGCTAATGTCGTAAAAAGCCGTATACACACTTCATGGGAGAGAACCGCGGCCTGCTACCAAACCTACATGGTGTTGGAAGCGGGCGACCGGGCGCTCTGTGGACACGAGAGAGACGCCGTTCTACTTTCAGATCGACTATAAAACTACTATTTTAAGTTGGAAGAGTTACAGATTGTTGTTTTAAAGGAGATGTTAGAGGGACGTTTCTCTGGATGAAGCGCCCACCTGTCATGTCTGCTTCTCCCTCTGACAGATAAGAGCTACTTTCTTTTATCAGAGACGTTTTGTACGTGCCTCTTCTCTCGGAGACGAGCTGGTTCCTTCACGGTTTACAAAGAAGAGATAAATGATAAACTTGCTATGCTGACCTGCTTCAGACGCCCGCAGATGTTCTGATTACTATTTTTAACTCCTTGGTTAAAAGAAAGCTGACTCAGCTTCTGCGATGGAGGATGATCAGCCGTGTTTATTTGTCTGCTCATGAGCTGAATTCAGTTTTGATATGATTTCATAACAGAAATGCTTGTGCACCTCCCTGATGTCACTGTGAGATAAGGATCAAATACTTTCAGCGTGGGAGTCGAGATGTGGTTGGTAAGCAGATGTAGATCCTCGCCTGACGGAGGAACGCGTCGATTCTGAAAAATAAAAAAATTAATTCCTGAGTTGCTTGATGTCACGTCGCTTGTTTCACAGGAAAATATTCTAAAGCTCACATATCGTTTCCTTCAATCATAAAGAACGATGAATGGTCAGTCACAGACTACTTAAAAGCTTTATATGTGATTTTTTGATCCAGCAGATGTCGCCCTTGAGCACCAGCATGAAACCAAAACAACTCACGCTGCATTGTTGTGTTAGCATGCTAATGCTAGCGATCTTTATTATGCTGGTATCTTCACACTGCATGTAAATTTACCTGAAATAAGCGTGATCTAGAAACACAGTTAAGCAGTGAGTACAGTATGTTATTCTTCTTTTCTCTAGTCCCTCAATTAAACAACTTTTATACACGAGGGGAGGAGTCAGCCGGCCGTCCGGGCGATGTAAACAAAGTGAAGATAGGACTCTGAAAACTCTGAAAGCATCACAGACAGTGGGACTCGGGTGTTACACCCATTGTAGACAGTCATGACTCACAGAGTTATTTTCAGAGCAGATACTTGATTTCTACATTTAAGTGTGAAAAATCACAGAGAAAGATTTTAATGTTGAAATGAACGACACTTATTTACTGATTTAACTTTGTCTGGCTGCTATCAGTGAAGCAGCCAGAACCAAAAGTAGAATGGTGAGTGAGTTGTCTTGAATTTCACATAAATGAGAAACAAATCAGAGACCGCAGACCTGAATACAGTCACTGAGTTCACTCCTGATGTAATCTCTATTAGCTTTAAGGTTTAAGAGCTCCACAGTAACTTCTAAATGTCATCTCAGAATTTATTTCTTACCTCATTAGCCTCAGAAATTTTACTTTTTCTATAGATTAAAGACAAACATCACTAAATAATGTCCTGTGTGTTTTTTAGCCGAGCGTGATGACCGGGGTTGTTTCTTCATTTCTTCAACAGCGGAGGTTGCTGCTCCGTCATGACATCATGACTCTGCCCGCCCCCCCCCGGTAAAGCTAAGGGGTGAGACAGTGAATCACAGGAATGTGCAATAAATAACATCACTATTCTAGTTAAACTGTAGCTGGCATTCACTTTGATGTATTTTCTATATCACAACCTTTTATAGGAAACTTTTACAGTTTGTGCCTCCTGTTTGTTTTTTTTATATATAATGCTGCTGTGAGAAATCAAAGATTGCAGAGAATGTGATGAATCACTTCTGAAATGTATGTCAAAGATTAGGGGCGTCACCAGAAGTTTAGACTGAAAGTCAAACAATATATACACCTGCCTCGTTACCACGGCAACATAAATAAGAGTCCTAGGCCCCTGATATACAGTAGGTGTTGGTTTCTTGTTTTGATTGCCCAAAACTGAACTAAATTGCACAAAGACATTTGCAACATTTCAGGACTTTGTTGATGTAATTAGTGCAATTTAGTCAGTGTCCCCTCCTCTGCTCTGTGTGTTTGTAAGAGATTTAAAAACAAAACTTCTGCATCTTCATTAAACACCAAACGGGCTGCATAAACATCTGAACGTGCCGACCTGTGACTTTGAATGGACAGCCGCTTCTCGCTCTGTTTCTCAACCTTTGAATAAAGATCTATCTGCAGAGTTTTATTAGGCTGTTGTTCTTTTACTCTTTAATTTCTGTCAGGACCTAAAGACAATTAAAACCAAAATCTTAAAAAGTGGATCTGGAGGAAATTACCAACCCTGTCTTTAAGATAACAGATATTCTTGATAACGAACTGGACCCAAGTGCAGATGTTTAACAAAAACTATTTATTTTAAGGAAAAGGCTAGATGCAAAATGCAAAACAAAAACTTACAAGAACAAAATCCAAAAAGGGAAAACAAGGAAACACTAGAAACTCTGACAGTGACAGACAACTACTCTGAACAAACAACATACGACATAATTACAAACAAACAACAATGAACTAAGTGTTCTGTTTTGTTTTAATTCATGTTTTGTAAAAGAGGGGCAGATGTTATAAGATTAATCTTCTCTCTGCTCCTTTTCATTCAAAATTTGAGATTTTATGTTTGTTTGTTTTTCTTAACTTTATTGTTTTTTTATGAAATAAAATTCACGAATGAAAAAAAAAAAACCCGACACAGACAGGAAGAAACACAGAGACTAAATAGACACAGGGGTAATCAAACACAGGTGAGACTAACAAAACACAGGTGAAGACAATCAGGGCAATCACACAGAGGCAGGAACAAAATACAAGAAACACTGAGGACAACTACAAACTAAATCATGAAACACTGAAGACACAGAACTCAAGAATTAAACAAAAAGACACTAGAACATAAAGAAACAAAAGGGTATGAAGTTACAAAATAAAACATGATACACTAAAGACTGAACTATGAAACATTAAGACAAAAACACATAAAGGGAAACAAGCAACACAAAGGATAAACAGGAGAAATTAAAACATGGAAACCTAAACTCTGAAATACAAAACTAAATAAGACCAAATCATGACAATTCTATCGTTTTGAAACATATTGTATTGATAACTATTAACACACTCTAGCCCTATTCCGACTGCTGTTTCAAGGCGAGACATTTACGCCCCTGTGACTTTTTTACTTCAATCTGAATGTCATGGCGGCGTAATGGGGGGGGAGTGATCCTCCCTCTGTACCGTCTTCAGAGGTAGTAGTAGAGGTGATGAGCTCCCGCTGTGCCGTGCATCCTCAACGGCAAACTGCAATGTGAATTCACAGACAGGAATTAATATGAACGAACAAAGACGTGATGACGGCTGAGCTCAGTTACAGAACTTTATAGAGGTAAAGTTGCAGTCTGAAAAATGTGCTAATCATTCAGCGTGCAACAAGGACGGCGTGTTTCTGTAACAGACACGGGGGCGCGAAGAGTTGTGACCTTTTTGACCCTTTGAGGTCATCACAACTTTTTTTCTTCAAACTCAAGTCAACACTAGAAAGCATAATAACCACATTAATTAATTTAACTGAATACATTTGAATGTGCACATTTGCATTTCCTAAAAAACACACACAGCATATCCACGCTCCCCTCACACACACACACACACACACACACACACACAGAAGCCTGTTTGAAGTGACAGCCCTGTCGTGCATGAGGTGTATTTATGAATGGTTATGGTGTGCCAGTACGGAAATTGTTCTCATACGAGGAAACATCTGGCCAAATCTTTATCTGATGTATCTTTATTCTCATCTAAAGATGCCAACAAATAGTTCCACAACTCTCCTCGCAGAGCAACACCATTCGAGCCGAGCATCCCGACAGGAGCAGGACTGTAATTTGATGTGTCAGAGATTTTAAAAAGAGATACAGAAGGAGGCTATATATATCTTAAGAAATGCTGCCATCTTAACCTGTGAGGTGTTTTACCCAATTTAAAAAGAGCTGAAAATAAATATTCATGACGTGAGATGAACATTTAAGATCATTCTGTGCCTGTGCTGAGAAGTATGTGTGTGTTATCTCCTGCCGCTGCACAATGGAGTCGACAGATGTATTATCTGGGGTTGGTATGTGAACTTGTGGTAGCCATGTGGACTCTGTTCACCTCCTCTCTGCCGCCCCCTAGAGGCCGAGGGGAAAACCTCCAATTGCATGACAAGTGGTGAAGGAAATGAGATAATCTCTTTCTCACTCTGCTGCCTTTTCTCTCTCTCTCGCTGACATGCTTTCTCAAATTGTTTCATGTTGTTTTTCCTGATCCCGGTTGCCCCGGCGACGACTCCACTGTGTGAGCAGTGACCGCACGGCAGGGGGCGGAGCTGTGAGGTGACAGGCCTGTCAAGTGAAACACACACACACACACACACACACACACACACACACATGTTCATACAGATATAGGATGAATAAAAAGACTTCAAAAATCACAATTCTGTATTTGTCGATTCATTAATTATTCATTCATAGACACACACACATTTCTTTCTCACACACTCTTTGAAGCAGCAGAATTTATGGAGATCTGCTCATGAGGATCAAAAGCATCAAACAGAAGCAAAAGGCCAGACTGTGTGTGTACTTGCACTGATCACATCAAACACACCGTCCTTCTTCTTCAGTGGTGGAGGGCGAGCCCGAACATGCCCCCCCTCTGAAGACGCCGTGGTCTATAATTATCCCTCCAGCTGTTTATACCCAGTCATTTGACCACTGACCTCTGATACCTATACACCTTTGGTAATGACATCCATTCGACAGTTCAAGTAGTCATCTCTGAGGGGAACGAGCGGGAGCTTCTCACATAAACTCCAGCATGATTTATTTATTCCTCATAACATAACTTGCATGTTTGTAGAATATTGATGGACGGTAATTATACGAGGATCAAAGAAGTGCTGTGAGAACTCTGCTGTCACTGTGGTTGTCTCACCTGGTTGGTATTTAAACTGATCCAGCTGTGAGATCACACTGTCAGGGGATTCTCTGTGACTTAGCGCCCTCTGCTGCCGGAGAGGTCTCACGCCACGTAACAGGGAGAAGATTGGACATGTTGTGGCTCAATTGCTCAAAACATTAAAGAGTTAACTGCTTTGTCAGAACTCCACAGATGTCTTACAAAATAAAAACACGACACTCAAAATCAAGTTCCCTCTTCTCAGGACGGATTCTTTCCCCCAGTGCACACAGATGTTGTATGCTTATTATGTGTTACCAAGCGGCAACCTCCGTGGGGGTTGAAAAATGAGGGTGAGAGGTGCAACCTCGTGCAGTTCCTCAAGTGGAGTGTCCACTGGAGGCTGGCTGCAGAAGCACAGGAAGTCACATACACACCCATTCAAAAAAAGCCTGTTTTTACAGCAGAGATTAACAAAAAACCTTATTATTTACTGTCTATGTGTGTTACAGAGCACTAATAAACACTGATAAACATTAAAATAAACACTGATGTGATCAATTCAAAACACTATCATAAAAAGTGATCATGTGTTTTGGCCTCCTTTTTATCATTTTGATGAAGTGTAGGATTTTTCTCCCGAAATAGCATTTACAGTCCAACATGTTTATGCAACACAAATGTTTCCTATTTTAAGTATGTATGTAGAAAAACATAATAATTTCACCTGTAAGTTCAATGAGAAACCCTTCAAAAAGAAAGTCAGTGCATAAATACAAACAGGAGAAACACGAGTGAGACAAAATTAGTAATTATGGTGTTTTATTTTGAAGGCCAGTGTTCCTTGCTGAATGCATTTTGTGTCCAGAGATTTGCACGGCTGTGACTTGATATGATATTTTGAGTGAGGTCGATGGGATTGTGCTCAGAGTTTAACAGTTTGGAGTCATGCTGTTGAAACATGAGCTTCAAATTAAAAGAGTTGTTTGCATAGTTCAGTTTTTGGTTTGTATAAAACTGACAAACTGTAATCCCACGGGGGAGTTTCTCTTTCAATCTGTCATTGAACATGCAACACACACATGCACAAACAGGACCGTTATGGACATGCACTAATAGAGAGAGATGTCAGAGTGAGGGGGCTTCAGACCTCAAGCTCCACGAGCAGAAAGGGGTTTGGTGCCTTGCTAGAGGGCAGCAGCGTTGGACCAGGTGCATGCCTTGATATCCTCTACACGCCTCTATTCACCAGCTTGTTCAAAATGCTGCAGCCACACTCCTTTGCAGACACAAAAACAATGGCTCACATGACACCTCTTCTAGCGTCCCTCCACTGGCTCCCGGTTCAGAACAGGATCACTTACAATATTCTCTCATGTCAAAGCTTTTCATGGCCTCCCCACAATCTACATCACAGAATTCATATCCACATACATTTCAGCTAAGCCTCTCAGATCATCGGAACAAGGACTTCTAGCCATCCCATGATCAATTTGAAAGCTTTATTTGGTGTGAATGTGGAACAACCTGCCGCTACACATAAGATCAGCAGATTCTCCAGTAGACTTGATTTGCACCTGACCTTGTTTTATAAAAACATTTTTGTGTGTATGATGTCTGTTGCTGCATATATTCTGATTGAGATAATTGAGGCAAATCTCCTAAACTATGGCCGTGCGAGTCTGTGTGAAAGTGCTTGTGCTTGTATGAAGAACTAAATGTACGTATGGACATGCATGCTATATATCCATCCATGTTTTGTTTTACTGCACGCTGTAAAGCTCTCCCAGGTAACCAGCAAGCAAACCATAAACCAACCAGCAGAGGGAGCCAAAGCTCTGAAACAGACACAGAACAACAGCTCCAGGAGAAACACACATGGCCATGACCGTCACTATGAAAAGCATGTTCCTAATTCATAATGTGCAAAATTCTAAAATAAGATTTTAAATATTATTATTGTTCACATTCATCTCATCCATCCTTTCCTTCTTTCTGACTTCACTCACACTTCATTCCAATGTGTGTGTGTGTGTGTGTGTGTGTGTGTGTATGTGTGTGTGTGTGTGTGTGTGTGTGTGTGTGTGTTGTAGAAGAAAGCAAATGTTTGTCAAAAGAGCAAGAATCTGAAATCTGGCTGGATTTTTTTGGGGGGGAGCTCTGAATATGTTTCAATCACAACATGATGAAAACAATGTTCTCACATTAACTGTTCATTTTGGGGGAAGTAAAGGTGAGTAAATGAGAAGTGAGGGACTTGTCATAAGGGCGTGTGGCCGTAAGCGTCGGCTGTGTGAACAAACAGGACGTAAACTTGAGCTTGGTCCTGCTTCTGTAGATTTATTGAAACATTTTTTTGAAAATGATCTTTATCATGTTAAACGGTCACAGTTTAGACAAAACAGAGGGCTGATGTATCAAAGTGTGATGTCGTCATAAACGGGACTCGTCCACAGCTCTCCACATGTCAAAGTTTAAAAACACATCAACTACAGAAGGAATGAAATGAAGTGCTAAATGTTATCACTGAGGTATTTTCTTCATATGTAAAAAATCACTGAGTCCACATGTCTAACCAGCATCTAGTGTTGCTTAATCTAAGCCCCCCATCCCCCCCCCCCCCCCTCCCTCCCCTTCTCTGCGTCTAAAACACTCCAGGAATCAGCCTGTAGGGAACAGTATCTGTGTAGCGCTTCCAGTCCTTCCCGTACTTGCTGCTGCAGCGGTGCTCGTCGCGCACGCAGCGATGCACCAGCAGGATGGTCATGTAAACGATGTAGAAGTAAGGCAGCACGTGTCCGAAGCCGCAGGCGGCGCAGTACGCCAGAGAGCCCATCAGGTCGCCGGTGTAGTTGAGGTGCCGCGCCACGCCCCAGAAGCCCGAGGTCATGAGCTTGCTGCGGTGGAGGCCTCCGTCGGCGGAGCGGTACGAGCACTCGATGAACGCCGGCTTCTGGCCCCAGATGGAGCAGGCGCCCTCGGTGCGTCGGAACAGGTCCTTCTGATGGTTGGTGGAGCGGAAGATGTAGTAACCGATGAGGCCGAGCAGCAGCACGGCCAGGGCGTGAGCGTCTGAGAGCTGGACCGGGTGGTAGACCAGGTACAGACCCTGAAGAGACACAAAACACATGTTGATACACTTACTGTTGTTACATTTAAATTAAAGCAGCAACATGAAACTTTACCAACTTAAAATAGAAGTTTCAAAGTTGATCTAATAACAGAGAGATCAGCGTCCAACCCATTTCCTGACAGCGCCACGGTCGCCTGCTTAAGGCACCTTCAAAGTCTTTCTATGTGATTTTTCACACTTAAATGTAGAAATCAAGTATCTCCTCTGAAAATAACTCTGTGAGTCATGACTGTCTACAATGGGTGTAACACCCGAGTCCCACTGTCTGTGATGTTTTCAGAGTTTTCAGAGTCCTATCTTCACTTTGTTTACATCGCCCGGACGGCCAGCTGACTCCTCCCCTCGTGTATAAAAGTTGTTTAATTGAGGGACTAGAGAAAAGAAGAATAACATACTGTACTCACTGCTTAACTGTGTTTCTAGATCACGCTCATTTCAGGTCAATTAACATGCAGTGTGAAGATACCAGCATAATAAAGATCGCTAGCATTAGCATGCTAACACAACAATGCAGCACGAGTTGTTTTGGTTTCATGCTGGTGCTCAAGGGCGACATCTGCTGGATCAAAAAATCGCATATAAAACCTATAAAATAGAAGTTTCAAAGTTGATCTAATAACAGAGAGTTCAGTGTCTATTCCATTTCCTGACAGCGCCACGGTCGCCTGCTTAAGGCACATTTGAGTAACTTTGGCAGCGGGCCACACTTCCAGTACAGAGAGAGTGACGGGCAAGAAGCCGGACTACATTAATTATTGACCCTTGTTGGTAATAATTGCAGAGGCTATATAATTATTATTTTTTTAGATTATTTTTTTGGCTTCTTGTGCCTTTAGTCGAGAGATAGGACAGTGAATACAGTCAGAAATCAGGGAGAGAGAGAGAGGGGAAAGACCTGCGGGAAAGGAGCCACAGGTCGGACCCGAACCCGGGCCGCCCGCCTGGAGGACCACAGCCTCCATACGTGGGGCGCACGCACTGCGCCACCAGCGCCCCGAGGCTATCTGTATCCACTTGAGAACATGCTTCTAGTTAAGGGTGTGCGACAGGGAGATCTTAGATCTTGAAGGGTTAGGATGTGTCGACGAGCACAAAGATGAAGGTCGGGGGTTCGATCCCCAGCTCCTTGTAACTGAAACCAGGCTGCCGCTGTGTTGATAAGGCCGTGGTCCATGAAGTGCACGCTCTACCAGGTGAGCTACCGGGACTCTCCTGATGCTCCACATTATCCCTCCTGTGTGTGTGTGTGTGTGTGTGTGTGTGTGTGTGTGTGTGTGTGTGTGTGTGTGTGTGTGTGTGTGTGTGTGTGTGTGTGTGTGTGTGTGTGTGTGTGTGTGTTTGTGTGTACCTGCAGAGTGTAGAGGTACGGGAGCCAGACGCAGTCCCCCCAGCCCAGATACCATCCAAAGTGGTCGTGGCAGATGTCGATGGTCTTCAGGTACCACGCCTCATTCCAGAAGAAATCCAACACATAGATAGCCTGCATGAAAAAAAAAACATGAAAGTTAATTCTCTGCTGTAAAGAAGCTTCAGAGAAGTCTGACAGATGATTGTGTCTTTAAACGGCTGCTTCAGAGTGAAGACCCTAAAACTCAAGTCAAAGAAGGACGGTCTGACTTCAGTCAGTGCTCAATAACCTTTCTGAATTTTTTTTTTTACCTTTCCTTCAATTGTGTACCCACCCTATTTAAATGATGTTCGTTAATCTGTTTCTTGATGACCCTGATGAACGCCACGAGCCGAAACGCGTCGGTCTAAATTGTTAATAAAGTTGATCTTCTTACTGCAAGTGTTGCTGGAGCATTTTGACCTCTTCTAAGCCTTTAACTCTTCATGCACCTTGTTAGTTGGTGAAGTTTGTGCCAGAAAATCCTCTTTTTCTTTGAGTCAGTAAAAGTAAAACACCTTTCATTGTTTTCTTTTTTCACCAGAACGTATGTGTTTCCTTCTCAATATAACGCTGTGCATTTAATAAACTAGATTATCATTTCTGGAAGTTCCTGATAATATCCTGCTGTGTTCTCACATCAGCTGAAAATGTGTCTGTTTGCGTTCACACATGACGCTGCTCCTGAAAATATCAGGAGTTTTCTGCACGTTTGAAAAACCTGATCGAAATCGGAGTTTGGTAAAACTAGTGTTTTGTGTCACACTTTGTTTTGTTTCTGTATTACAGATTTGATCACGTTTCTTCATCAGATTGAGATCAACACTTGAACCTGTCTTTACTCCACCTGCAGCACGTTGACCAGGATCATGGAGTTGGTGACGTGTCCGTACAGCTCCTGCTGCTTGGCCATGTAGGACAGGTTGATGAGGGTCCAGGCCACGATGCCGGGCCGCCCGTTGAAGAACAGCTTGAAGTCGAACCACTGGCCGATCCGAGGGTTGAACTCGATGCCCATCATGTAGTTGTAGAAGACGTTCCCCGTGAACTTACTGTCGATCATAAAAGAAATCAAGTTGATGATGTTTTACTCTAAAAACAAGAACATCATTTTAAACTTTATAAACACAAGACTAAACGTTTGTCCTTAGGAAGAAGGGGTCTCGAAGGGTCTCGGAGCCTTCTGGTCTCGGGTATGTCTTGGTCTCGGTTAGTGTGGTCTCGACTACAACACTACGACTACGGTTGTCATGACACCAGGATTTTAAACTTACTAGTAAAAATCACAGCAACGAAAATATAAGTCCCAGGTATCCAGCATCGGGTAACTTCTTGATTTTAAAGATCACAAATTGAAAAATAACTGCGGCACTTTGCTAAAAAACGATGCTAATGTTCTGCTACATGCCTGAAGATCTGCAGGTTTTTATATAGAAGTAAACACGTTTGCATTGAGCAAAGCCAGACTGTATAGACAACATTTATGTGTTAAAGCATGCTGTGTGCTGTAACAGTGAGGTGTTATACCTTTACAAATAATATATCAGCAAAATCGCATTTTGTTTGCATGCCATTTATTTTTCTGTCATTCGAAACATGTAAACACTTGTGTGGAAAAACTTGATCTTTATGCCTTCTTTTGTTGTGCCTATGTCTCCTCCTAACTACAATAACAGCAGCCTGTTGTGCGTAACACTGGTCTCCTGGGTTAGCACCTTCCTTTCAAAGGTGTTAAATACAGACACCGTCATAATCACCGCAGTTTTTGTCAGGCTTGGTAAATCACAAAGCGTGTACTAACTTGCTTGAATTTTCTCCTCCCAGTATTTCGCACACTCAGGCAGAAACGCCCCATATTGCATATTTATTAAAGCAAACGTACTAAATGGACAATGCGTGTTGTGTTGCTCATTTGAAAGACGCAATCCTCACTGCGCACCGTTAGTAGATCAGATAGCACTTTTTTGCCGGTAGTATTAAGTTTGTACATGTTTTAAAACACGCAAACCATAAGTCAATCAGGCCCATAGTGTTGTAGTGAAGACCAGACCAACCAAGACCAAGACATACACGAGACCAGAGTGCTCTGAGATCGAGTCAACACCAACACCATAAATATCTGTGGCGTGTCAGTCATTTAGTCGTTTCAGCCGTAACCGGGGGATAAAAATCAAACTACTTAAGTTATACATTCTTTTAGAAAGTAGTATTTTTCTTCTAATCAAAGTTATGACGTGGAAAAACAGTCGATCAGTGGTGGTCTTGATTTAAAGTCCTGAGTCCGACCAGTCTGAGACCGAGACAAGACAGAGTATTAATGCTTTCAGTTCTGAGAGCTTCAAAAAATGGTCTTCAGACCAAGAACAATTTTGAGTACTACAACACTAGTGCATTGGTATTTTTTAGGTACAGGTCTAACTTTGATCTATGTAGGGGTTTCTTTAAATCTTTGTTCTGGTTAAAATATATGTGAGGGGGGACAGCGGGTGTTGTGAGATGTAACATAAGTCTCATGTCATGTGTGTCTTTGTGAGCTGCTCCTGGATGCTTTTAAATTCCCTCAGAATCAATAAAGAATCTGTCTATCGATCTTATGATGAAAATAAATGTTATGGGAACACTCAAAATGTTTTAAACCCACTACATCAACATGTGTCTGAAATGTTCCCATGAGCCTGTGGAGACTCCTGGCCGACTCCAGTCCGGACTCACCAGTCTTCAGCGTTTGTGGGGAAGTAGTGGGCCTTTACGAAAGCAAAGGAGGCCACAGCGTAGCCCAGGATGTTGGCACACCACATCAGGGGGATCCAGTTGTCAAAGGCGATGGTGGGAGAGAACCAGTGGAAGTAGTGGGCGTTGGCAAACCACAGCGCGTGAGTGATGAGCCAGCACTGCAGCCCGTTGATCTCGTACTTATTAATCAGACCTGCAGCAGATAAAAGAAGTGTTTTAAAAACCAGGATATGACAATCACAAAAACAGGACACTTAAAAACCAGAATAAATAGATTTATATTAAAGGATGAATCATTTTGTTTTAAATCTCTTGTTTGTGTTCTTGCATGAAGTACCTGCAGGAGTTCGTGCTCCATCCTGGACTCCACCAACATAACCAAGAATGAATTTATGAGTAACATCAGGAACACACATGTACAGGAACACCTGAGGGACGACACAAACCGTTACCTGGTGACCAACAGTTCTTTAAATTCTCTCGCTTTCCTTTCATTTGTTGTCTCTACCCACCTGGAAAGCCACCCAGATGGCGTAGATCTTTGCAGCTGTCCAGGTGACGGAGGGCGCCCGGGCCCAGATGGAGAGCAGGGTAGTCTCTCCTCGGTACAGCTCCAACACGGGCTGGCTGATGGAGCACTGGTACTGGTCGCAGGCCATCACAAAGTAGAAGACGATGAACGGAGCAAAGCAGAGCAGGCCGATCACGCTGATCAGAGAAAACCAGTCCACCTCCCTGAAACACAATCAGACCCACATAAGGTCCAGGTGTGATGAGGAGTTCAGCATGACAGCAGATTCAAGCCGTGATGTAGGTCAGGCAAAGGAAGGAAAAACCCTGGGAAGTCCTCGTGATTGTGTCCTAAAAGTCCAAACTTAACGCTTATAGATGAGATTACACCGAGACATTAAAGGGGACTTACTATGAAAAATCCACTCCTACAGTGTTGTTGCATTTAAAGAGACACACACACCAAAATGGAGCGTTCTGAGAGAGCTGGTTTATACAGGGTCACAAACCTCCTCTGGTGCTTGATTCATGTTATATTTTGACCAAAGCACAGCACAGATGTTTCATTTAGACCACAGGGGACTGTTTGAAAAGGAGGAGGAGGGGGATCATATGTCCTCTTTAATGTTGTTATAACATTAAATAATTAACTTTACAACATCCATGTACGACTTCGGTGTCTTGACAGCTTGTGTAACGTAAATGTTCAGGTTCAAGTGTTGATATTTTGTCATTATGAACTGTATCACCTTCTATTTGAAAACACTTAACGTTGCTGTATCTTACCTTCTGCCCCGAGTGCAAACACGTTGCAGATATCAGTTAACCGTGCTCGGAGACCTTCACATTACACTGTCCCTGAATGCATCTTGTGTTAACACAGACAGCAGCTCTGTGAATGTGAACCAGACGTGTAACACTGTTAACTGAAACATTAAGTCATCCTGTGACCCGCCTGCTAAAACAAAAGCCTGTTTGTCAGGTTCACATGTCCTACCTCTGACCATCAGTTTACTTCAAAACACGGCTTTCTATAGTAAGTCCTCTTACACCAGACTACTGTGTGGTCAGATTAAAGGAGATCTGTTAAACTCATTCTCACTATTAACTATGTCAGTCTGGGACTCCTATTTGAGTAGCGCTGTGAGACGTGTAAATCAAAAACCTCTTTATTTATCTGATGCTAGTCTCAGTAAAATCCCTCATTTCAGCCTCTGCCTGAAACGCTTCATTTCAGCTACTGTCTCTTTAAGGCCCGCCTCCCCTCATGCCCACTGTCCTCTGATAGGCCAGTTTAGTGTGCAGTCGCAGGGAAATTTGAGTGTGTGTCCTGGTTGGGCGTGTCCTACAACTTAGCTCCATACTTTGCTCTAACACGTCGATAGATCCTGACGTCAGGTTCTCGTAATGTCTCGTTCAGAGCAGCAGGAAACCACATCCAAGCATCACGCCGACACTTGTGTATTTAGTGGTTATAAAAACTTTGGTGAGGTTTATTACGGACATACAAAGTCGTAAAATCTCACTCTGACATCTGTTTGTGCATGTGTGTGTTTGTCCACCTGTGTGTGCAGCAGTGAATTTAATCCCCTCACGGGATTAATAAAGTTTATCCTCTTCTTCTGCTTCTAAAAATCAAGGAATTACCCAACAGCGGACGCCTAAGATTTACTTTTTTGTTGCCTTGACAATGAAACATTTATCATCAATGAAATTAGATCTTTTCAGTATCATATTCAACTTCTGAATTCTGACAATCAGCAAAAAGCTCAATCTTAATGATATATCTTCATTAGTGTTTGCAGGTTAAACTTGATGCCGTGTGTGTTTTTATTTGGACAGATCCATCTGTGTCATATCATCAGAAATACTTTTAATGGCATGAGTTCACCTGGACTTTGTTCTCATCAATCAGAATCAGAAGTACTTTATAATCCCGGGCGTTAGAGTCGCTCTCAAACACAACATAGAAGTGTTGAAAAAATGATCGACCTGTTTACAGACAGATTGCACAAGTGTTGTAGTGAGGGTTTTTTTTAAATTAGTGCAGCCACAATAAAAATACAACAACAACGACGTTTAAGTTCTATTGATATTTGTTTTTTTGTTGTTTCTTGGTGACCTCCTGTGACAGAACGTGAACTCACCACGCTCTCCCCCACTGGGCCGGCTGCTCTTCATGCTCAGATGTTTTACCGTTGGCACCGGGCTGGGTCCGTCTCCTGGTGGCCTCCATGGCCACTGCTTTAACTGCTGAAAGATCATGAGGGTGAAGGATCAGATACACAGTAACATGTGCTGTACTCCTGTTTTATAATGCATGGGCTTTAAGTTAAAACATCAGGTATTAAATATGTAATGTAAACACAGCATGAGTGTGATTCCAGGTCACAACAAGTCGTTTAGTTTCACAAGTCAAAGAGTTATGCACAGATAATGAGATAAACGGGGGAATTAAAGAGCGTGTCCTTGGAGATGTGAGATAACAAACAGAGAGTGGAGGTCAGGTAGATTAATCTGACATTTACAGCACGCTCTAAAAGACTGCTGGTAACCTTTTTGATTCAACTAATACGTCAAAGTTTTGTGGATTATACAGCTATGGAAAAAGGGGGTTAGGTGCATGCAGTGCAAAACTGCAGGAGGAAGATGTGCCCGCACACTTCGCTCAAAAAGCAACAAAACGTTTTTATTCCATCTAAGACAAAACGTTTCAACCCCAGATCTTCAAGGTGATCATTTTAGTTTTTCATCTTCTTCCTCAAAATCTGCTTATGCAGCTATAAACACATTTAGGAATCAAAAAGTCCCTCTCTCTCCCTGTGTGTGTGTGTGTCTCTCTCTCTCTCTCTCTCTCCCTGTGTGTGTGTGTGTGTGTGTGTGTGTCTCTCTCTCTCTCTCTCTCTCTCTCTCCCTGTGTGTGTGTGTGTGTGTGTGTGTGTGTCTCTCTCTCTCTCTCTCTCTCCCTGTGTGTGTGTGTCTCTCTCTCTCTCTCTCTCTCTCTCTCCCTGTGTGTGTGTGTGTGTGTGTGTGTGTGTGTCTCTCTCTCTCTCTCTCTCTCTCTCTCTCTCTCTCTCTCTCTTCCACCCTGCTGACACACATTCACTCACTCTTCTTCTGGAGTAAAGGTGATGCCTGATCTGGAGTTTCAGTATTCACACTTAAAAAAAACTAAACTACCAAAAGAGCTGCTGACTCTGTTTAGTCCCACATGATGTTGGCATGCCCCCCCCCCACACACCCCCCCTCAACCCCCCCCTCATCCCCCCCACATCCACTGTTGCATAACGTAAACAAAACACACACATTTTAGTCGTTTTTGAAGATGTGTTCTGAAACCTGGATTAAATAAATTCATTTTCCGCCTTCTTAAAGTTCAACTTCTACTTTTATGCAAAGATCTGGATTGTCCGTTATGTTTGCACACGGCAGCACACATCTTCACTTTCATGTCGATGTTTTTAGATATGAATAAACGTAAAAAGAACCCGGATTATAACCCTGTTATAGATGCACAATGCCCGTCTGTCACTCACCCCCCGTGGAGAAGTGTCACACGATCAGCAGAGCAGCGGATCGTCTCGTCTTTCCTCCACAGCCAGGTGCTGCTTATCATGTAACAACTGGAGAGGGGATTCACCTTAGTGCCACACAGGCCCCCGCCCATAACGCCATTACGTATTTACATACAGCCAATGAGATCAAGTCGTGGGCGGGCTTGGGAATGCATAGTGCCATATGATTGGGGCGAGGCCAACTGGAGCCACCAGCAGCCCATTGACTCACCAGTGAGTGAAAGCTTTCTGCAGGCTGAAACAAAAGAGGCAAAATTATGAAACAGATGTCTTTAATTTCTGCTTTTATGTTCAATTTCCCTTAAAAAAAACGAATCCTGTAGTCAGATTAATTTTAGCACCTTGGCACGCTTCATGCACAATGGTCTACTCTTTCTACAAAGGCTGCTGTTTGTTTGTTTTTAATACAGAAGTAGGTGTGTTATACATTTGACACCATGAATTAAAATGTTCCAGGATCAGAGGGCAGAGTCGGTGTATTCATCGTAACAAAAAGAGAAGAAAAAAAAGCAACACAAAGACTAATTAAACAGAACATCTCGTCTTCTTTTCCAAGCTTTTGAGACAAAATCAGCAAACTTAAACAACCATTCCAGTTTATTGCACATCTGTCCGCCCCAATATTTCAGGTTTGTGGGCGAGCCAGTTCATGAAACAATCATTCTCTTAAATCAGTGCAAAAGAAAATAGTGACTCCGTTTTACATCTCACAAAGTCTGGAATTTTCTTCTGGAATATTTTTGAATCGACAGAGGGAGAATACCAGATCTGAACTGAGCGACCTTTGAGGATCTTTGGCTTCTCGATAAACAACATGTAACAGATAACTCAGGCATTTATTGATGTTTGATCTGCATCATTCATGCTTTTATTTCATCAGGGTTAGATTATTGCAGCTCCATTTTCTCCGTCTCTCCTCTCTACCTTTATAGTCCAATATGCAGCCGTCTGAATTTGAACAGGTACTAAGAGACGAGGACACATTACATATCCTTTGCATCCTTGCACAGGCTGCTGGTTAGTTTAAGAGTTGATTTTAAAGTTTTACTTTTCACACTAAAAGCCCAGAACGGTTTCAGCTCCAAACTTTATTTCTGACCTTCTTTAAGCTTTACCATCTCAGGTTTTGAGGTCCTGAACTGCTGCTCTCCTGGTGGCTCCAAACACAGCTGGGTTTTGAAAACAGAGGTGACAGAGCGTTCACCACCGAGGTCCCTAGACTCTGGACCAGTGGTTCCCAGGTCCGGATCCACTAGTGGGTCGCAGCAGTGTGCAGATGTCAAAAATTCTATGACAAGCATTTTAAACGTTTGATTTGTTCGGTCTCTTTGTTCTGTTTTTTGTGACAGGACGGAGGTTCAAACTGCATTATTTCTAATCAAATAAAGATGATTGGTTAAATTTAGGGGAGTTGGTGGGGGGTCCTGAGGCTAGACCAGTTGAGACTCACTGCTCTAGACCACCTCCCAGAAGAGCTCAGGAAAGATCAGGTCTCTTCTTATAACACATATTTATAGTCCAGCCTTCCTGTGATCCTCTATTTTAACTTCCCACTCCTTCTGTTTTTATAGTTTTCTAACATTATGTTTTATGACTCTGTTTTATGTTTTGGCGCCTTCAGTCCTCATTGTTTCATGACGAACACTCTCATGATCCTGTTTGTTGTTTTATCCTGTGAAGAACTTTGTAAACCTGGTTTTGGAAAGATGCTATATAGATAGAGTTTTTTATTATTATTATTATTATTATTATTATTATTATTATTATTATCATTATGTCTGTGTGTGTGTGATTGACTGCCGACCAGTTCAGGGTGTAACCCTGCCTCTCGCCCAATGACAGCTGGGATCTGCTCCAGCCACCCCAAACGAGAAAAGTGGTATAGATAATGGATGAATGGATGGATGGATACATCCTCATCCACTTTACAGACTCTTGATTCAACTTATCCTGCATCTCTTTGCTTCATTACAAACACATAAACCCTCCCTCACCACTGCATCCTTCATTTCCTTAAAACGTCCTTGATTTGACAGGTTGGACATCTCATATACATGATGATATACGTGATTGTGAGGTTTATATTATATATATATATATATATTGTATATAAATATGTGATTATGATGTACTGACACTGATTGCACATTTGCTCTGGAGCCTGTAACTTTAAAGTACTGCTATGAATGCACAGGGTTAGCTACAGAGCTGTATGTCTGTTGTTCAGTTTGTTCTGAGCCACAGCTTCAGATGACAACTTCTAATATCCCTTCATTTTTGTTTCTCTCATCTTTCTTTTTTTCAGGATTTCTTTAATACACAGCACAGGCCTTCCTCTGACTCCAGCTGCATTTACAATAATTAACCACTAGATGGCGGTACTCTGCTGTGACATGAGCAGTAGAAAATCAGTTTATTGCCATCTGCACAGGTACAAAGCAGGAACAGGTACACTGTTATATGTGAGTGTTGGCACTTAAGTCAGCTTTAAAGAATTTAAAAGACAGAAAAGCAGTGAAAAAATAATGATTGTTATTGAAAAGAAGACTGAATATACAACATAAACACACTGCACTCTATGTTACAAACAGGGACTTTAAGGAGAAACTATACTAGGCTGTGAAACTGGAAAAAGTACATTTACATGAGTTTGTCCTTGTCCTGATAGTTTTTCACATTATTGCACATTTTTTAAAATTATATAACAGCACTCGTATTATACTGTACAGTAATAACAATAATGTTATAACTGAATATCTCACTTCCTCTTAAATGCACCATATTATACAGAATAACACATATCTATTAGTGCTTTCACACTTGCAGAAAACTCCTGATATTTGCCGGAGGAGCTGCATGTGTGAACACAAACAGCCGGACTTCACCTGGAGTTTCTCCTGCCAGACCTCTCGTATGTTTTTCCACAGAAAGCAGCAGGATATTCTCCTGAGAGTTCAGCTCGTTTACGTTGTTATAAAGACACAAGACCACCACAGCGTCCTTTCTCCCGGTCACGTCAGCCTCATGAGACCCCTCCTCCCCTCCAACTTTTGGAAAACGCATCACATTCTGTCCTGACACTTTCAGGGTGTGCACGTGTGAAAACAGCTAACTAATGTTCCCTCACAGTGGCTTTAAAATTGTCTGAGCATCATCTAAACCTGCAGTCCCACATCGCAGAAGAATCCTCTTTTTGTCTAAACCTTCCTTTAAGGAATGTGTTGAAATGTGAACACTTGATCAGAGGCACTTTCTCTCCACCACTGGCTCTGATATTTGAAGAGTGGGGATAAGTTACGTGTGGCTTTTTTCATGCCAAATTCCCCATTCCACCATCTCATTATTCCCTTCATGCAGTCAGCGTCAAACACACTCTTTCTGAAACTCTTTAAGCTTCTGCTGCTGGTGAGAGGTGAAGCTGCGTGCTCATTGGAGGGTATCCAAAGGGTTATTTAGGTAACGTAAAGAGGAGTGATATGTAGGAGTTACAAAGTGTAGGACTCTAATTGCTCCAGCAGGTGTCACCTGTGAGTTCAGGTCATACACTTTATAGGTAGGAACTTTCACTGGGGTGTCAGGTGTTGCTAGACGGAGGAGCACAAGTACTTTTATGATCACACTATGGCACACAAGGTAACGTAGAGGGGGCTGCAGTAGCTCAGTCTGTAGGGACTTGTGTTGGGAACCAGAGGGTCGCCGGCTCAAGTCCTGACGCGGACCATAGTATGGAAGTTGGTCTGGAAGCTGGTGCCAGGGCACTTCCTGTGTAGCAGCTCCACTCTCACATCGCTCCACTAATGCATGTCCACAGCTTCTGTATGTGCATGTGTGTGAGAAGCATGTCTCTCAAAAAACAGAATTTCCCTCAGGGATTAATAAAGTACATCACATTAAAAAAAAACAAGCAAAGAGTGAATGATTGAATCTTTGTGTGGACATTTACAGACAATGTTGGAATCTTGCATTATGAACATATTGAAGAAATCTTCCATAAGCGATGAAGATTTTGGATTGTCTTATTCCACAAGACGATCAGGAGCGAAAGCCAAGGCACAGCGCGTCCCTGTGGCTTTAAGTTTTAAGCCGCTATATTATTAGTGTTGGTTTGGATCCCTGCAGAAATCAGCCTCCTTTGGCATCCTCCTGCATCATCTAATTACTCTTCTCCTTCTCCCTGCGCTCATGTTTCAAACATTCTTCAGTCTCCTCTCTGTTTCTATCCGAGGTTCCCTTTGTTATTGTTTTGAAACTGTTTTTTCTGCGTCTGTGCCTCCACAGTCCTTGTTCTCTCTCTCTCTCTCTCTCTCTCTCTCTCTCTCTCTCTCTCTCTCTCTCTCTCTCTCTTCCCGTTCCTCTCCTCTGTACTCTTTGATCAGATGCCGTGTTGCTATGCTGTATCCAGACGGTGTGATGTATCTGGGCCAAGCAGCAGACATGAGTGCCTCACGATGTGTCTGAGACGAAGAAGAAGACATTTTGTGCTCTCCGTACCTTTATTACCTTTATTGTGAAATCTGATGTGTGTGTGGGAGGGGGAACACATGACAGTTTTGGGATTCCTATAGTTTTCAGTCTGGTACAGTTTTGGACTGAATAGCTCATTTCTTTATTATTAAACCTCTTCAAAATGATTCCTCTGTTTTTTTGAGGCTGAGAGAACTTTGCATATTTTTGCATAATGAGTGGTGTGATTGAGTTGACTGACAGACATGCTCGTTGTTGTAGCTGTTTGTCAGGACGCTTACGGCCCACCTCAGCTCCACCTCTCGCTCGTTGCTATTCAAACTATTCAGACCAAAATCGTTTGTTTCAACAGGCTGTGAAAATGTTTTATTTATACTGTCAAAATGTTTCAACATGTGTGATATTGTGCACTCAATTTGATCTCAGAAGTCGGAAATTTCGAGATTTATGTTCTCATGTGTCATCATGTACGCCCCCCTGAAGTCTGAATTCGACTTGGAAACTCGGAGCAACTTCAGTAGCCCGGGCTAAAATCCATCATGGTTGCTGTGGCTGTGTACATTAAAGTGTTTATTGGCAGCTTAGTCCTATTTTTGTGCAATTAAATCAATCACACCAACAGTACCCGTGTGAAATTCTAGCTGTGGACGTTGCTGTCGTGTTATTTTTTGCCGCTTAGTTAGAGTCTGCACCTTTCATTCAACATGCAAAATGTTGATGACTCAAACATCAATATGAGAGTATGACTTCCCCCAGTTCTGCTCTAACTACTACAATTATATTTGTATACTCCAATAAGGGCGTGAAATCATTGCATAATGCATCATGAATTGGTTTGAGGATATTCATGTCTGTTTGAAATGTGCACACAAAACTCTTTCAAATTCAGAACTTCAAATCCATATTTTAAATTCAGGTTTAGTAGATTTGTTAAAACGGTCCTCGGGTATAAATCCCAGTTTGCCTTTCTATTTTGGGTTACCATTCAAGGGAGTGTAATTGAACATATGCAGAAGAATAAAATATTATTAACCTAAATGTTTCTGTACCCTCTAATAATGTACTCCATGCACTTCTGTTTCTCAGTGAGTCTTCAAAACACTTTATGTCTTATTCAGTGATCTGAAAGGTTGTGCGTGTGTGTGTGTGTGTGTGTGTGTGTGTGTGTGGGGGGGGGGGGGGATGAGGGGTGGGGGGTTTGCAGGTTGCATGACAAATCCTCACCCTAATCAGCTCCCCTGGGATCGTGCCTGTGTGTGTGTTATATGCATTAAAGGGTGTGTGCAAAATTCTGAATGTATGAATATTGTGTGTGTGTGTGTGTGTGTGTGTGTGTGTGTGTGTGTGTGTGTGTGTGTGTGTGTCCTCTGTTGGTGTATGTAAAAGTCTCTTATGAGTATACGGTTCTGTGCTGTAACAGAGACGCAGTGCAACACGGCTCTTAAATAATTTACAATAAATGAAAGTGAAAAATTAATGAGGGCTGATTCTCTCTCGTGTTTGTCCTCCTCCTCCTCCTCTCCTCCTCTCCTCCTCCTCCTCTCCTCCTCCACCTCCTCCTCCCTCTCCTCCTCCTCCTCCTCCTCCTCTCTTCCTCCTCCTCCTCCTCCACCTCCTCCTCTCCTCCTCCACCTCCTCCTCTCTTCCTCCTCCTCTCCTCCTCCTCCTCTCTTCCTCTCTTCCTCCTCCTCCTCCTCCACCTCCTCCTCCCTCTCCTCCTCCTCCTCCTCCTCCTCTCTTCCTCCTTCTCCTCCTCCACCTCCTCTTCTCCTCCTCCACCTCCTCTTCTTCTTCCTCCTCCACCTCCTCCTCTCTTCCTCCACCTCCTCCTCTCTTCCTCCTCCTCCTCCACCTCCTCCTCCTCCTCCTCCTCCTCCTCTTCGTCCTCCTCCTCTTCCTCCCTCTCCTCTTCCTCCCTCTCCTCATCCTCCTCCACCTCCTCTTCTTCTTCCTCCTCCACCTCCTCCTCTCTTCCTCCACCTCCTCCTCTCTTCCTCCTCCTCCTCCTCTTCCTCCTCCTCCTCCACCTCCTCCTCCTCCTCTTCCTCCCTCTCCTCCTCCTCCTCCTCTTCCTCCTCCTCCTCTTCGTCACTACACTCTCTACACTCTCTACACAATATATGGATTTACGATGGTATTTTCCATCACTTTATCAACAAAACATCAAACGAGGCACCAAATGAACAACAAATCATCCTCAGAAAGACAAAGTAACATGTCGTTAGTACGTTTTTCTCTTCACTCTTGTGTGATCTTATATCAAAACCAAAGGGTGTAATATGTGGAAATTGAGGATTACACTAATATTAAAGCAAATATTGTCATTATGGGGACATAAAGTGGACTCTGATGCTACCGCTGTGGGGTGCATGTGTGAAGGACCACATGAGGAGGATCTCGGGGTCAATCCTCCTGAAATCCTCTAGAAAGTTGAATTCAGAAGTGCATATTTGAAAACAACAAAACACAAACAGAAGAAAACTCTGTAAATGAATGGATGAATTAAAAAATGATGTAAGTAGTTTTAGAGGTGTAAAATGTTTTGTGTAATCTGTATTTAATGGAGTTAATGTGTTTGAGAAGGGAATGTAAATAAATTAAATCTCTGAGGACCGTTAGGAAGCGTCATGATGAATGATTTCACACTGATTTATTTAAAGAAAGATTCTCACTCTGACGACCTTTAACCTCAGCTCAGGATGTTCAATGGCTTCTTCAAAGGTGAATGAAGTGTTCATCTTTAGCTGTTGGTTATTTATCACGAGCGTCTGCATCACAACTAAGCTGGACTAAACGCCAGGAGAGCATAACCAAACTGTAGCCTCGAGAGATTTCTCTCCTGTAGGAATTTAAATTGGATTTACGGCATAGTGTACATTCTTTACTGTGAAAGTTCAAAAGTTTAAGACGGACCACATGAAGCATTTCTCTTGTACAGGAACTGACATGGAAGCAGTGTTGGGTTCATTTCCTGGTTTGTCAATTAAAAAATATCCCTGAGACAGATTTTTGATTTTGAAATACTTTATTAATCTCTGAAGGGAAATTCAGGATTCAGTCTGTTATTTAGAGACATGCTACTCACACACATCAGCCTGAATCACACACATGTACAAACAGGAGCTGTGGACATGCATTAGTGGAGAGATGTCAGAGTGGGGCTGCTACACAGGGAGCACACCAATTGTGGGTTCGGTGACTTGCTCAAGGGAACCACGGCAGTGCTCGGGAAGTGTATTTTGGTCCGTACCTCCGGTTCCCGACCCAAGTCCCTACAGACTGAGCTACTGCTGTTCCTTCTGCCTGTGGGCAACAACACACTGATTTTACACACCTGAAGGATCAATGGAACACAAGCGGGGCCATCCATAGGGGGCGCCCTGGCACCCGAAATGAGTGAGGAAGAATTGGTTGCAATACAAGAGGCACCAGTGGAGCTGGAGCTGAGGCGGGTTTTAAACCTCTTGACAATAAAATCTTAATGGACGAGTTGGATGCAAAAAAAATCACCCATGTAGTGTGTGAGCCCATGAAGACAATAACTAATCAGACCTGTAACCAGGCTGTAAACATGTTCATCTCTGCTGTAAAAACAGGCTTTATAGAATGGGTGTGTATGTGACTTCCTGTGCTACTGTCACTCGAGGAACTGCAGAATTGTGCACTTCTGCATCACCTTCATTTTTCAACACCGTTTGGGTTTTACACACATATACCAAGGGTATATTAGCAAACATGTCTTGTCTTTGGACTGTGGAAGGAACAAGAGCCAGGATTCAGAGTTAAAGTCCACACCACTGTGCAGCTCTACATCATCTACTGTCTGCACGTTTCAGTTGTTTTCAGTCTCCCAAATCCCCTCTCCATGTTCAATCTTGCAAACATGATCATCTTCATTTGTTTGCATACATCTGCAGGTTATGCTCCTGTCGACCACCCTGTGTGTGTGTGTGTGTGTGTGTGTGTGTGTGTGTGTTCTTCTGTAAGCATATTGCAGTGTGTCTGTTTCGCTGTGCGTTTGCGTGTTCATCTCTGCATGTTGTGACGTCCGTGTGTGTGTGTTGTGAGATGCGTCAGTAACTGGGGCAGAACTGATTGTTGCTGATGGCTGTAGGCGAGCGCAGACCTACATTCTGCTCTGCCATACAGAGGAGGAGGAGGGGGGGGGGGTGTAGGGTAATAGGGATTGGGGTCTCCTCTCCCTCCTGTATCTCTCCTCTCCTCAAGTATCATCCCTCGCTCTCTTTTTTCTGAGCTGTCCAGTATTTCCCCCCCTCTCCCCCCTCTCCCCCCTCTCCCCCCTCCCCGCACTTCCTCAGTCTGTCAGCTCTGACATTTGACAGACACGGAGACTTATTCAGCACAAACAGGGGAAGTGACTCCAGAAGAAAAGCAGAAAAAGAAGCACGACCAAGGAGAAGAAGAAGAAGAAGGGAGGAAAGATGTGAGATGAGATAGAGAGAGTGACAGAGACTGTGAAGGTGTGGGGGGATTAAATGATCAGAGCTGAATCAATATAGATTCATGTGTTTTCCAACATCTAAATATAATGAGAAAAGTCCTGTTGAAGTGCTAAAGCTGCAGATTTCAGACATCCACAAAGATAAACTGCACACTAACTGAAAATGAATTTGAGTAACACACGCCTAAAGGTAAAACTGACAGATTTGGATTAAGATGTGAAGTATGTTTTTCTTCTGAGACCACACAATCATGTATTCCAATTCAGTTTTGTTTTTTCAAAATACTGTACCAATTTTAAATTCATAGTTTAACAGTGGTGTCAAGATAAACCGATCTGAATCTGCAACCGATCTTAACGTTTAAGATCCGACTGAATCTATCCGCAGAGGCCTGGATCGATGGCCTGGTTTCAAAGGTATGAAGCAGGTTTTGCTTCCTGTCCTTCAAACTGTGTTCAGCATCTTTAATTTCATGAGACTTTGAGTTTGACCTTTAACCTTGCACAAGAGTAACGTTAACTTTTGAGGCTCCACAGTTAGCGTAAGAAAGCTCACAAGGAGAAAAAAACAACGTCCAAAATCTCTGTAGCGATCTCAGCGTTAGAGATGTGAGTGAATCTGAGGCCTGGATCGATGGCCCGGTTTCAAAGGTATGAAGCGGTACTCTGAGGTTTTGCTTCCTGACCTTCAAACTGTGTTTAGCATTTTTAATCTTGCGAGACTTTAAGAGTAACAAGAGCTCAGCGGGGGGCTTGCCAATTAGCGTAAGAAAGCTAACAAGGAGAAAACAACAACGTCCAGAATCTCTGTAGCTTTTTAAACTTCTCCTCAGAAAGGAAGACGTGGACTAGATATGAAGAGAAACTTTAGAAAAGTCTAAAGGTCTGTACGCTTTGAATAGAGCGACAGAAGGATCAGTCTCATCTGTAGAGATAGCAAAGGGAAACCTGTGCTGAGATGCTAACATTAGCAAGCAGCAGCCCAAGCAGACACAGCGTCTATAACCTGATGTACGGTTAAGTTTTACAACCTTCTGTGTCGTTAGGAGTGACGGCTTTCATGACCTTATAGTCTAATTACGAGAAGAATATTACAGTATTTTCACAAGTTTAACAATAACTCGAATGCAAAGCTTCAATCAAAACCAATCAATGAACGTCACACTTATTTCATATGTGACAGTGAGAGAAAATATGAAAGAAGAAATGAGGAGTAAAAACATACAGCGAGTAAAAAGGAGGGTATAAAGTAGCTTTATTATGTGCACAAAGATTGTGCTTATTGCTCACCGGTCGCATGATACAGAAGGTTATCACACCTGCTAAAGTACAGTACGGTGAATTTTCTTGAATATCACCTGCTGCAGTCACCCATTGTGTCAACCCGACTTGAAGCAGACGTTTTAAGAAAAATTGGGGTAAAGTCGAGGAGAAATAAATCGGTTGTTTGCGCTCACACATGAAGCTCCCCCACAAAAAATAGGAAATTGGCAGCAAAAAGTTGTGCATGTGTGAAAAGACAAAAAGTCACAAAAGAAACATCAGATCTGTGAACTGAAATGGTCCTGTCCTCCCTGTCTTTATAAAACACATTCAATCAGCTGGGTTTGTTCTGCAGTGTAACCGGTCGGTGCAGGTTTTGGTTCCTCTTTAACGAAAAACGAAAAAGTCGTTCATTAGTTCTGATGAAATAACTTCCAGCTGAAACAAAAGTGAACATGTCACTGGGCTCCCTTTCAACAGGCAGCGCCATTTGCTTAAGTTCTGCTGCTTCCGCTCAAAAGAAACGCTGAGTTTGCAGATTTTATGCTCAGCTGACACTTGACCTTTGACCCCACCCAGGGACATCGGGCTGAACACATTCTGCTGTGCGATGTGTGTGTGTGTGTGTGTGTGTGTGTGTGTGTGTGTGTGTGTGTGTGTCTGACCACAGCACAGCGCTGGGTCCTGCATTCAAAATGTTCAGCGTTATGTCAGGAATACTTGAAATATATTTGAACTAACATTAACCAGAAATGCAGCAGTTTGGTTTGCCTTAACTCTTTATGAAATAGTACAACGTATTTACAAATATATTCAGAATAATGAATATGTGAAAGGTAAAAATGACTGACGGAATATTTATAATTAAAAATATAAAACAACAAAAATTAAACAAACGGCCATATATCTTTACTGTATAACAAAAGAATAGAAAAGGACAAACAAACTGAGCACAAGTGAGTCAGCAGACTGGATGAACACCTGAGTGAGCTTCTCTGCAGGTCGGCCCCGGTCAGGTGAGAACAGACGTTCACACACACTGGGCTCGTATAGTAAAGGTACATTCAGTTAAATTTAGTGATCGATTTTACCCCTTTAAGGTAAACAGTGACAAAATGATTTTAAGTTTTTTCCACAGTATTTTAGATGAAGCGAGATGGCAAGAGAAAAGATGAAGCTGTTCTGGATCTGACTCCGTTGTATAGGCTCTCTTCTCACAGCGCTGGAGAGCAGCGCTGGAGAGCAGCCCTGCGTCGTTATGAGCTGTCCAATCAGAAGAAAGAGGAGGGGTCTTAAAGAGACGGCAGCTGAAACTAACCATTCCAGGCAGAGGCTGAAATGAAGGTTTTTACAGATGCCAGTATCAGATAAATGAGGAGTTTTTTTTGGGCTGCGAGTCATGCAAAGCTGCTCTATTGTTTCTCAGAGTGACAACATGAAAGGTGAACAAGAGGACAATATGATATCCTTTAAACATCACTGCAGCCCAGAGCTCCAGTCATCTGTGATTCATGGACGCTTCTGAGTCATCTTCTCGACTCCACTTTCTCTTTTTAGGGCATGACAAAATGCCATTTTAAGAACCACTGACTCATCTCCTGAGCAATCTCACCACACAGGCATTTGAAGACATTTAAAAGAACAGAGAAATATTCATCCCTATTCTTATTTTTTGTTACAGGTTACAGTTTCTCAGCAAAAGGCCGGGCCAGGTTGTGCATTTTACACCAAAGGCCTTTAACCTAACCTAAATAAGCGATAATGTGTAGTGTGTGGCTTGTTATTGCAGAATGGAACCCCGACAGGTTGAGGACCCCGAGGTGAAGGTGGTGACCCCCCGGCAACATAGAGTCTTGAGGATGGAAATTGGAGGAAGGTATTTTGGTAGAATTTGTAGATTTAAAGGCTTTCTATGTGATTTTTCACACTTAAATGTAGAAATCAAGTCTATCCTCTGAAAATAACTCTGTGAGTCATGACTGTCTACAATGGGTGTAACACCCGAGTCCCACTGTCTGTGATGCTTTCAGAGTTTTCAGAGTCCTATCTTCACTTTGTTTACATCGCCCGGACGGCCGGCTGACTCCTCCCCTCGTGTATAAAAGATGTTTAATTGAGGGACTAGAGAAAAGAAGAATAACATACTGTACTCACTGCTTAACTGTGTTTCTAGATCACGCTCATTTCAGGTAAATTTACATGCAGTGTGAAGATACCAGCATAATAAAGATCGCTAGCATTAGCATGCTAACACAACAATGCAGCGTGAGTTGTTTTGGTTTCATGCTGGTGCTCAAGGGCGACACCTGCTGGATCAAAAAATCACATATAAAGCCTTTAATGGTTTAGTATAAACAACATTGCAGGTTTGTAATGAAATCAGAGACTGCTCCTGTCTGAAGAGAGGCAAACACCGGCGTCTGTTCCTACTGTAGCTTTGCATGCATCACTTTTTTAAACAGAAATCAGGTCTGCAGTGAGGAATGCAGTAAAACCTTGTCAAATTGATTTAACCTGCCTGGAATCTGTCACTTCTCCGCACACAGCTGTTCATACACCCACTCTGTTTTCATGACTCTTTGAAGTGCGTTTACTTTTGACACTGATCGGATCATTTTCAGGGGGAAAGGCCTCATGGGAGAAAAGGAGGACCAGAGGAGGATTTTTTATTTTTTTAAGGACTGAACGTGCGCGCTTCGGTCCACGGGAACCTGTGAGGCTGCTGGTGCTGTAACGATTGTGAAAAGACCGTTTTAGCACATTGTGTACAAACAGGAAGGGCTGGAGCAAGAAAACACTGACAGCGTGATATATGTGACATCCTTCCTCCAGACACACACACACACACACACACACACACACACACACACACACACACACACACACACACACACACACACACACACACACACACACACACACACACACACACACACACACACACACACACATGGGTGTGTCCTCTCTTGTATCCATAGGAGGTCTCTCTAAGGATGCTGGAAATTTGGCATGTACTGAAAGCTGAGACTGTGTGCGTGCATGCATGAGTTTGTGTGTGTGCATGTGCGCGTGTGTGTGTGTGTGTGCATGCCTGAGCCTGTGTTTATGCATAAGACAGCATGTCATGTTGTTACCTGCTCTTTAAAGGTGCTACTATAAGACTGTGAGACATTTCTGATGGATGAATGTTTCAACTAAGGAAAGTTGGTGAACAAAAGCCAATTAAAAATGTGATTTAAAATGTTTAAATTGGCTGTTAATTGTTCTCTGGCTGCTTTCCACTCGAAGAGATCAGAAATAATTACAACACCTTTCTGGATATCTGGCAACAGTACTTGACCTTTAAGGACATTTTACCAAAGTCTATATCAGATTTGATAAAGACATGTTATGCATGTATAGTTTATTTACTGTCTGGAAGGTGCTTTACTTCTTTTATTTTGAAAGAAATAATAAACTTGTTAGAGAACTTTACCAGTGACAAAAAGGGAACTTGCAAATGAAAACAGCTAAAGAGGACGGAAAGGTAAATGTTTGATGTCATTTTTTTAAAGTGAAATGAGACATTCAAAGGAGCAGTGGGGCTGTCTGTGCTGTGGCTTAAGTACGGTGCACCTAAAGGGACAAAATGGCACCTTATCAATGCAATTTTAAAAAAATGAATGCATCAAATTTGGACATTGATCGCATTGAGATTATCACATTAATGATGACAGATTTTTTCTCCTCTCGTCAGCCTGAGAGTAATCAAACACCTCTTTCTATTCTTAAAAATCTTTGAACCGCAGTGCATGATGGTATATATTGAATATTGAAGAATTCAGATACCACCCCCCAAATGGCAGGCACAAATCCGACCTGTGGCTGCTTTCCTGAATGTCATTTCCCACTCTCTCCCCCCAATTTCTGACTCTATCCTCTGCCCCATCTCTAAAATAAAGCAACATTTAAAATTTGAAATACAATATTAGAAGAAGAAGGGGAGCATTTTTGTTTTTGTTGGAGTATTTGGCATTCAGGAACGTTTTTATCGAGTGGAGCTCTGGACTTCTGGGGTTCCTGGAGGTCGAAACTGAGGCTGCTCCAGTGAAAATAAAATATGAAGCCATCAGTTTCTGAAGTCATCAAGAGGTTATCATGTGACAAAAAACAGATAACTGCCTGAAACTTATACAACCTACTTCCCTCTATGACCATCTCATTTCCAAGAACCGAGAGCAGGATTATCCGGGGCAGCGCAACATCTCACCTCTCCACCATGATTCTGTCTGCGTACAGTATCATGTTACTCCATTTACTACACCACCACCACCACACCAAGCAAAGAACCAAGAAAGGATTCTAACCCACAACTGCTGAGATGGGGACTATAGCCTCGATACATGGGACGCAAAACATAATCGAAGATCACAAGAACCATCATAACAACCATCATGAGATCCATCATAAGAACCATCATGAGAACCATCACAAGAACCGTCATAAGAACCATCACAAGAAACATCACAAGAACAATCATAAGAACCATCATAAGAACCATCATAAGAACCATCACAAGAACAATCATAAGAACCATCATAAGAACCATCATAAGAACCGTCACAAGAACCGTCATAAGAACCATCATAAGAACCATCATAAGAACCGTCACAAGAACCGTCATAAGAACCATCACAAGAACCATCATAAGAACCATCACAAGAACCATCACAAGAACCATCATAAGAACCATCATAAGAACCATCATAAGAAACATCACAAGAAACATCACAAGAACCATCACAAGAACCATCACAAAAACCATCAT
This sequence comes from Labrus bergylta, assembly GCF_963930695.1. Lineage (NCBI taxonomy): Eukaryota > Metazoa > Chordata > Actinopteri > Labriformes > Labridae > Labrus > Labrus bergylta. The sequence goes on from NC_089197.1 coordinate 3,396,326, forward strand.
ATGAACATCATGAGAACCATCAGAAGAACCATCATAACAACCGTCACAAGAACCGTCATAAGAACCATCACAAGAAACATCACAAGAACAATCATAAGAACCATCACAAGAACCATCACAAGAACCATCACAAGAACCATCACAAGAACCATCACAAGAACCATCATAAGAACCATCATAAGAACCATCATAAGAACCATCACAAGAACCATCACAAGAACCATCATAAGAACCATCACAAGAACCATCACAAGAACCATCATAAGATGAGAACCATCATGACGAGAACCATCACAAGAACTGTCAAAAGAACCATCATAAGAACCATCATAAGATGAGAACCATCATAAGAACCATCATGAGAACCATCATAAGATGAGAACCATCATAAGAACCATCATAAGATGAGAACCATCATAAGAACCATCACAAGAACCATCATGCGAACCATCATGAGAACCATCATAAGATGAGAACCATCATAAGAACCATCACAAGAACCATCATGAGAACCATCATGAGAACCATCATAAGATGAGAACCATCATAAGATGAGAACCATCATAAGAACCATCACAAGAACCATCATGAGAACCATCATGAGAACCATCATAAGATGAGAACCATCATGAGAACCATCATAAGATGAGAACCATCACAAGAACCATCATGAGAACCATCATGAGAACCATCATAAGATGAGAACCATCATGAGAACCATCATAAGATGAGAACCATCATAAGAACCATCATGAGAACCATCATGAGAACCATCATAAGATGAGAACCATCATAAAAACCATCATAAGAACCATCATGAGAACCATCATAAGAACCATCATGAGAACCATCATAAGAACCATCACATAAACCTCAATAATATGAAATAAGATAAAAACAATTAACCATTAAAAAAAAGTCTAATTTGCATTTATATGATCATAAAGTATTAAGAGAACCTTTGGTTTCATGCTAACACGCTTTGCTGTCAAACCACTCAGTATGCAAACATTTTGACTTTTTAACATCAAGAACCCTTCATGAGAACCATCATTAATAAATCAACAACCGGAGATCATCTTAGATTTACTGCAGAGCAGTAAAAACTAGGACCCGACCGAAATGGGAATCTTGGGTCTGATAACGATCGATATTAGGGAGAGAAAAATCTGAGACCGATATATTGGCCGATATCTTTCTGAGAGCTGTCATCAATCTGTAGAGATAGATTGATATACAAACACATTTATTGTGTTAATCCCTCAGATGCATTTATCAAACACAAAATATATTTAATAAAGACAAGATGGTCACTCAACTGGAAAAAAACTGTGCATGTACGTCACCGCTCGACACTCTTTAGATTGATGATGTTTGTTGTTATCCAGTTAGCGCCCTCTGCTGGTGAAAGAGAACAGCTCGTGTAATATAATGAAATTGAAATAAAATAGGTTTTGACTTGTTTATAAATTTGGTAATATCGGCACATATCTGAGACAAAAGAAGCCGATACCTTTAGTCACTGGATATACTACTATCGGCTGATATTATCGGCAGGCCGAGTAAAAAGTTGCTGATTTACAGCAAGTAACACTTAGATTGGCATTAAAATCAAACCTTAACAATCCATTTTTTTTACTACACTACTAAAAAATGGTATCTTCTGTAAAAGTTGAACTTCATTATGTTCTGTGGGTGAGCACTTTCACACCATGTTTACTGCCAACCCATTGTGACGTTCTCATTGACAACAGAGACTCTCTCTGCACCTGCCTGACTGTGCAGCAGGTAAAAGTGATTGAACTCATGTTCCATACAGAAGAAGGGGTAAATAGAAGCGTTATAGGAAATCAATACCATGACATGTTCATAGAAGGTTAAATCACAGTCCTCATAGTTCACTGAGGGGTCATGACGGTGATATTTAAAGAAGAGAGGTGCTTATTCAGGGTCACCAGGACACATTCCCACTCTCTCACATACACACACTCTGCTGGTAGCTGAATGTATTTGACATTTACCCCCTGCCCCCTGCTCATTCTTTCTCTGGTGGTCCACACTGTATGCGTGTGTGTGTGTGTGTCTCTGGGCGTGCGCGTGGCCATGTGACAGGCCGTGCAGACTTGTCCTGCCTCCTTTTTTTTTGACTCCCTTGCAGTTGCATGGATCGTATTACTGGCTTGCTCTCCCCGCACCGCTGAGCCCACCGCCTCTGCACCAATCACAGCCTGCCGTTACCTCCGCGCACATGCATGCACGTACGCACGGACAAGACAGCATACACACAAACACGCACACAGTGATCCACTGCTCCGGTTCTCATCTAGCCTTCACATGCGTCCCCAACGAGTCCGCGTAGCTCTGGCTGCGCCAAGATGAGCGGTGTCCCCGGTACCGTCTGAACGTCTCACCGCCTGACTGACCCGGCGCCGCGGAGAGAGAGAGAGAGAGAGAGAGAGAGAGAGACAGAGACAGAGACAGAGAGAGAGAGATAGACCATCTTTCCTCTTTTTCAACGCATCTTCCATTCGTTAGGAAGAGACCGCAGCGCGAGCCGTTTCTATCGGCATCTCTCCTGTTTTCACCCCTCCTTCTCCTCCTTGGTCTCGCTGCATCCCCTCCCTCTGTTTACTCGCTCTCCCGGTTCAGAGGAGAAACCGGAGACCCCCCAGGTCGTGATTTTGTGGAAATACATTTTTATTTGCATTTTCCCTGCTGGGTGTTGGTAGCGCGCAGTTGCTGCGCGCTTTGTAAATTCCGGTGAATGGTGGATTTGGCAAACATGGAGACCGTGGAGAAGGAATGCGGGGCCCTCGGGGGTCTATTCCAGGCGATTGTCAACGACATGAAGGTAAATAAAAGCCTGTTTTTTTTTAACGTTTCACTGGGTCCGTGATCGTGATTCTGCACATGTGCTTCCTCTCTGAGAATAACCAAACAGCCTTATTATGATGCAGCTGCTGCCTCTGTGAGAAATACTTCTTTGATTGTGGACCTAATAAACTGATTGATTAAATCTGGTTGGATTTACCATGAAATGCAGTGATGATGATGACTCGGTTTTACTGACTGAGGCGGCCCAATGGGTTCCCGAAGCGAACCCCCCACCCACCCCCCCTTGAATAGTGGCTGCGCATGTAAACGTCTTTGCATCCGTTATCGGACATGCTGGGGATAATGCTCACCTCCCCTTTCCCTGCCTCAGAAGGGAAAACACAAAACAGCCAGTCCTCACAGGTTTAGCGATGCGTCTGGTGAATTCAGCAAAGATGCGCACTTTGGATTGAGTCTCGGGTTTTGGGTGGCCTATACGCCGGGGCTCCCGGGAAACCCAAAATTGAGCCTACATTCATCCCCGATGGGTTTGATAGACAGGCCTCTCACATCAAATCAAATTGTGTCCAGTGATGGACCCGTGCACCACAGCTTTGGCACATTCCGTTACATGGGCCACATATGGAGCCGGGCTGGATGAATGCTTTGAGAAGCTTCACCATCATCGTCATATTTAGTCACCAGAGCTGCACGAGAGGACATGCAGACGTGACTGTTGCATATGTATCCTCGCTGTATCGTCCTTTTCTTCTTGGTTACTGTGAGAGTGCAGCGTCATTGATTTTCTGTCAGGCTCATCAGGGAGCAAAACATGAAGGCGTGAGAAGCGGAGCAGCCGTCAGACGCCCAGTCTCCCTGTCTCCCTGCCTGCCTGTCTGTCCGTCTGCATGTCTGTCTGTCAGTGGGTCTGCAGCTCGATAGCTCAAACATTAGATATACTACCAGGATTTTGTGCTCTTACATACCCACCCATGCTAAACTTGCTGTACTCAGTCTGCTGCTGGTGAGGTGCTCTGGATGAAAGCATCCATCAAACCGTCCATGATGCATTCTGTCAATATGTCTGCCTGTCAGACGCCCATGAAGCTCTGCAGCCTCTCTGTCCTCATCTCCCGTCTGTTTTTTATCCATCCTGTTCTAAACACTGTAATTTGTGCATTTTAGATCAGCTTACTTACATGGGCAACATTAGTATCTCTGTGTTTTTGTCCATAAATCCATGCCGGCAATTCGTTGAAGCTTTTCTCTCCCAAACTGTTAAAAATATTAATTCAATCTGTGTGTAAGTTGTAGAGGTCATCATCAGTGCTTGAAGCTTAAGTTGAGAGTTTTGGCTTGTTGTTTAAAGACATGTGGGAGATGCCAAATCAATTATGATCCAAGACAAGAGGCATTAATCAAACAGTATTTACATGATACAAATAAATATGTTGATTCTTTTCAGATACTTTATTTGAATCCAGTTTTGTCACATTTCACAAGTGATGGTTTAAATGCAGAAGTCAAGTTTAAATGGTTTGATATTAATATACATCTCTAATGTTCTAATTAGTATCTCTGTTCTGAAAACACTGGGTGCCACAGCTTCCATCAGGGGCGGACTGGTCCACATGATCCACCAACTTTGTCCCATAGTTCTGCATTTCACATTCATTCAAAACAGTCACTAAGATGTCTCCATATACCAATCTGTCTTGAACAAGTAACGTGTCACTGTGCAACATTTTGACTCACATCAAAACACAGTTTATAGAAGTGAACATGTCACTTCTTTTACAGCGTTTCACTGCGTCTGTAGCAACGGCCTCTTTCTTATTCTCTCCCTCTCTGCTCCACATCTCCTTTCTTGTAACCGTGCAAGTCGCCTGGTGATCATTTTGTCAACGTCAGCTCAGAGGCAGCAGGTAGACGGTTGCTATGTGCACAGCGAGGGACGCTATGACGTCTTCCAAACTCTCTGATCTTTAAAATGTCTTAATGAGGTTTTTTAGGTTTGGATTTTAATGTTGGTGTCAGAATTGTCGTCTACATTGCAATAACTGTCTCTACACATGGAAAGTTAAAAGCTGTTTGTTAGGTTGAAGTCAAGACCACACTAACTGAGACCAAGACATACCCTGAGACCATGCTCTGAGACCGAGTCAAGACCAAGACCAAAGCAGGACGAGCCCAAGACCGAGACAAGACTAAGACCATAAATATCAAAGAGAAATCATCATCTTGTGTGCAGGGGGCGTGTCACTCACTCAGACCAGAACACAGGGAACGTTTAGGCTGTTTAGGACAAATCCGAGACCTTCAAAAAGTGGTTTTGAGACCAAGACCCATTTCCAGTACTACAACAGTGCCTCATAGAGCTGTATGCAGATCATGTATCCAGGCAGTTTAAGTGATTTTGATAACATGATTTAGTTTGGTGTCCTCCTTTATGCTTTTTTGAACAAGTTCTTGCAGTGATTTCAGATTTGTCATTCTAAAAAGCCGTTTCTTTGGAGTTCATTTCAAGTTTTTTTTTTTATATCCGTTCAATAAGTTGATAAAAATAAACAAAAATTACATGAAAAGACATAATCCAACAAGATGAACAACAAAAAATCTTAAAACGACAGCGAGAGAAAAGAGTCGGATAAAAACACAAATAGAAAAAAAGAAAGAAAAGAAGAATGTTTGCCTGTTTGTAGAGTCTACCAGCTCTGTGTTTTGGCTCGATCTGATTTGTTTTCGTCTCGTCTCTGTTCATATTTATAATAACGGATCGTTGGTTGTTGTCCTTGTCGTCTGCGTCACGGCCGTCATACGCAGTAAAGACTGAACTCTTTCAAAACAACCATTTTGACAGGATAACAGACTTCAGTCAAAATGTCCATCCCTGAAAAAAACACTCAGGCTGGTTGCATAGCAACATCATCACCTATGACACAGCATCTGTAAGGCCGCTCACAGAGTACAGGATGTGAAAATGAGAGATAACACCGCAGCTCTGATAGGACAGAGTCGTCTTTGACTTCACATACAATTCATACATCTGAGAAATGTCCACAGTAGAGGTCGATTCTGAGCAGCGGCAGAGTTTTATAGGCACAATTTGACACATTCACTTCATAATTTGCTCGCTGGGCTTAAGAGCAGCATGGTCACAACGTCCCTAAAGCTGAGATCACATTTTATTATAAACATTTTTATTCTTCAGTCTCTGCTGCTCAAACAAAAACACACTCACACGCTGAGCAGAATCAAATTTGGTAAATCAGTTTCCAAGGAAAGCCACTTGAAAGGCAGCTCCCTCTCTGTTTTCATCTATTATTCATGTGCTTTCTAATGGTCCTCGTGTTTATGTTCTCCTGCTCACTCTCATATATGTGGGTCACTACAACCTGGGCCTAAAAAAAAAACACCACTGCCTGCCCCAGTCTGGATGGATGAATTCCTGAGTCCCAGAGGAGGTTGGTGAACGAGTGTCAGCGAGTGGATGAGACGCGTTGAGTCATCAGCTTTAAAACGCTCTCTGACTAAACAGGAAACAATGTGGCTTCAATCGATGTTAATCGCTCGCAAAGACGACGCTATTTGTCAGAAGAAACAAATGGATTAATAGTTTTTTCTCTGCTGGTTTTTGTCAGCTTTGGTTATTAAGTGGATGAAAGACATTTAGCGCAGAGGAGTCATTACAAATACACAACTCAGTCCTCATGGCGCTATGAGCACTCAAAGGCTGTGAAGGAAAAGTCATGAGGCGCTAAGGTTAAAGGGATAGTTCAGTATTTTTGAAGTGGGGTTGCATGAGGTACATGTCTATAGTAAATTAGACAGGTCGAGATGTTGGTCCAATCTGAGCCCCTCTATAGAGATCAACAGTGACCACCAACCTTTTTTTTTGGCAGCTTTGGTTGCAGAATTAAATTTCCTCCATTCAAATCCTCCATTGATATTTCACAAAATCTTTACATGACAACCAGCTACCCCAATTCTTCGATTGACGTTCTTTGATCAAAAGAGACATTGCTTCAAATTATGAAGGTCGTATCCACTTCCACAAATTATTTACTGCCTTAAAGAGACAGCAGCTGAAATGAAGCGTTTCAGGCAGAGGCTGAAATGAGGGATTTAACGTCAGTGTGAGATAAATAATGAGGTTTTTGAGCTAATCAGTAGACGTACCATACTGACGTAGTTAACGGTGAGAGTGAGAATAATAGATAGAAGTTGGAGTGTTAATCGCAGAGACTCTGGACATACGATCGGACTTCTCTTTCACCTCTCTGAACCCTGAAGGTCTCAAGAAGAAGGGACACTGTACTATACACCCTGGAGATTTTCATGGTTGTGAGCAAAGAAGCGATTATAAGTGCTAACCCTTCTAACATCCTAGCCCTCATTCGATTTGTGTTTCTGTAAGCTCATTTCTGCTGTCTTGTCCATGTCAGCAGAAAGAATCCATGCTGTTAAGAAAGCACTTTTTCTTCCTCTTTCCCCGTCATCTTCCTCCTCCTGCTCCTCCCTTCCTCTTCTCAGCAGATCCTCTGACAGAATTCTTTCTTTTGTATCCTATTGCACGGACCTGATAACTGTAAATAGATAGTTTACAGCAGAGGGAGTTGCAAAGACGCTCATGATAAAAACAACAACAACATAAAGACATGAGTCAAAGATGGCTGCCGTGATTATTTCTGCCCACTTGAAAAGGCTCTCATATGCTCATACAATAAAGTGTGTGTTTGTGTGTGCGCAGGCATTATGGAGTTGTCTGCCAGTGTATGCGGCTGGAGGCTATGTCTCGCTACTTTCTAGTGAATTACACACAAACACACAAACACGCACACTCACAGGTCACACAGGGGTAATATGAAGAGACGCAGAGGTCATGTTCACGGTCAGCTGGCTGCATGGACCGCTGCTTACTGAGTTATATTTAGTTGACAGCAGCAGGAAAATGGTTAAAGAAGAAGAACACGACTCTCTGCTTCTTTTGAAAACACAGAGAGTTTATTTATTCTAATTCTTGATTATTCTGTTTAGATGATCTCACAAAGATAAATAAATAAACATGCATGCCAGCTGCTATAAAGAACACTATCAAAGTTAAAAATCGAGGTGCTGTCAAGGTAACTGTCTGGTGTTCAGGAACGTCGGGAAGAGCTGAGACTCACCAATCAGCCGACCATTTAACAATCTGGTTTAGGGAATTTCTATCTTTTAAAGATCAGCAAAGAGAAAGACAAGAATGATTCAGTAAAAGAAAACTAGAATACTGTCATTATGGTCCGGTCAACTTGAAACTCTGATAGTTTCCTGATGAATTATATGAAGGGATTATTTCCCCGTCTGACATCCTGATTCGTCGATGCTTCTAAAAGGGTAATTTGCCAGAATTTCCAGGTTGGAAGAACGCCAGGGTCGCACTGATTTCAAACATAGATACTCTTCATGGTTAATATTTACAGTCCAATATTCTACTGGACAGCCGAGCGCACACTGTGCGGATTGTCACGCAGACCAAAACGATAGCCAATAGGAAGCGAGCTGACTTAAGAAGGAAGAGAAACACCCGCAGCAGATACATTTTTACTCACCTCAGGGCCATGCTGTAACAGATACAGCTCGTGTTTACACCCAGGTCCGGCTCTTGGCACATGCTGGAGGGGTGCAGCCGAAGCCCCCCGTCCCCCCCCTCACCCTCCACCCCGGAAAAATATATTTTTTTAACTAATAACTTGAGGGCCAGTCGGCGCCCATTTTCCTTCATGTTACTTTTTTAAAATAAGAAATGAACATAAAGAAATAAAGAACGAAATAATAACACATTTGCAGGGATGTTCTAATATATTTCCTGTTTTTATTCTATATTTTTGTTTGTTTATATTTAAACTGTTGATGGTGATTCCAATGGCTGTTGTTCATATATTGTGGTGATGGTCCTGAGAAGGAGGGGGGGGGGGGGGGGGGGGGATCTTAATCTTGCCTAGGGCACCAAGATGACTGGATGGCCTCTTTACACCATCTTCACAACTTCAACCACAGCGTTCCTTGCTGTGATTTCCTGTTCTGAGGGTCTGACCTCTGTGTGTTATGTGCTGTTTTGGTCACATCAGTGCTCTCCACACACGGTAGGAACACAATGTAAAAGGCTTTAGTCTTTCGAAGAAGAAATATACAAGTTATTAGCAACTTATCCTAGAGATGGACCAAAAGTCAAACCAATACAGCAGCCTATCTGAGCTTACTATTGGGAGTTCGGTTTTGGTGAGAGTTTCTGTAATAAGTAAAAAAAATAATAATACAGGATTACAAATTTGGACGGTGTCGACGTTCACGGGGTCATATTTGTGGACTTGTTTTACTTTGAATCATCCTCCTCAATGGTCCAGAGAAGAGACTGCAGGTTGTGTTGGCCAGCCACATGTGCTGTGTTCATTTTCTCTGGCCATGACCGTGTTCACAGCCTGTTATGTGTGGCCTTCCATATAACATGAAGCACACACACACACACACACACACACACACACACACGTACCAACAGTTTCTCCATGTCATTGAATGTTTCAGCATGGCTCTGTAGCAGTGTTTTCATGTAGAGGACTGCTCTGTGGAAAGACTCATGCATGCTGAAACTCTGCGTTTACATGGACTTCAGTATCCCATTTTGATCGAGGTTTTTAGAAGCCAGTTTTTGTGTTTGTGCATGTAAACATTTTATCCCGATTCCAGAAACCTGATTAGCTCTTATCCAGATTCTCTACCTGGAGGCACATACATGACTTACCCCTGTCAACTGTAGACTACCTGCGCAGGTCCCGCCTCAGCCAAGCAAATTATCAGCAAAACAAACATGGCACATATCAGAAACCGGGGTATGGCCTTTACATGCCACATTATCCTGTTTTTCAGGCAACAGTTCCTGGGGTAGCTGTCTGGTTTCTGGTATTGGGATATGATGTTTACATGCACAAAGACAAAACCAGAATACTCAGGTCTACGTAAACGCAATCAATGTTGGCAATTCTTCAAAGATAAGAGCCTTGTCTGTATCAAAAAAAATTAAATCCCTTTTTAAAAGAGCCGTTTTTGCATTAACTGAAAGGACAGCTGAAGAGAGAGGAGGTAGACGTGCATCAAAGGGACGAGGTGGGGAGATGAACCGGGGGGCTGATGCATCGAGAACCATAACCTTTGTATAAGAAGTGTCTGCTCTACCAACCGAGCAGGCGTGAATACAGAATACAGTTTTGTCCAACTGGGCAAGGGAGTGGGGAATTTGCATTGTTTTCTAAGGACTTTCAGCTTTTTAGTTAAGTTGAATGAGAAAGAAAAATGACCACATGTTGAATGGCATTCTGGGAGAAAGGCTCTATAGAGTAAGCTAATTAGCAAGCTAACGCATTGGTCTTGACCATAGACTTCCATGACGTAGCATCTCCGACTCTATAGAAGCAATCAAGTATTTCAAAATTCAATGTTTATTTTACGACTTAGGGAAAAAAAACAGTTCAGTTCTGGAGAAGAAAATGAGTGGACTTTAGTAGAAACAGGGTCTGTAGTTTATCTGCCTCCTCATTAATGCACTAAACTGGAAAAATGACAACATCAACAAACCAAGAGACCTGGAAGTAAACCGGTCAGTCCGAACAGAGACGGCCCTTTGTTGTCCGGCCCTTTAAAGGCCTGAGACGATTATGTTCTCTGACTGCAGGACTAAAGATGCTCTGTTAAAGCGGTTCATTAGTTCAGTCAGCGGTGTGATTGTGTCTGTGTGGTTCAGGGGACAACCAATCACAGCACTGTTGTTTTAAACAGAGGAAAGCCTTGACCACGATGAACATCCAACATGCTCAACACTAAGGCAGCAAAATGGAAAGAAGCCATCTTGGCTCTCCTTGTATATTCTTTGAAAAAGGACTTTCCTCAAGTAGTATAGACATACTGTAAGTTGACAACACACAACAGCTGATTGTGCAACTACGACTCATTCACTTTTGTTGTGAATGTGCAGTTAAAGGATTGCAGAATGTTTTTATTACGTATTAGCCTCTTTGCAGATGATACCGTTCTCTTGCTGTCAACAAACCGTGACCTCCAGGAGGCCCTTTGGTGGATTTCAGCCAGAGGCAAAGTGGTCAAGATGAGAGTCAGAACCTCCAAGTGTAAGGCCATGGTTCTCTTACAGAAAACAGCTAATGCTTTCTTTGGCAGCTTGAGGTCTGCAGCCTTTTCCAGCCAACATTTCTCTCTTGTTTGTATCTTTCATGATAGGAAGGGTAAGACACATTCAACAGTCATGCCTGCTGTTGCCATGGTGCTTTCAGACGCTGTCTGCCAGTTTGCGCTGGTGCAATAAGTCTTGGCAAAACATCAAAACTTCAAACATGCCAGAAATTCATCCGACCTGTCCTGAGCAGCTTAACTGGACGTAATCGGACCTTGTAACCCTTGTACGACGGAGCGACAGTGTTCTTGGCATTAGTCAACTTCCAACCCCCCGGAAAGCTGAAGAAAAGAGAAGGAGGAAGTCGTAGCCTCATTAGACCCCAACATGGTTTGAAGTTAACATGTACTGTGTGTAAGTCAGAAAATGTTGATGTAGATGCTCCATTTTGGGCTTTTGCACGTCCACGAGAAATAAGTGTCGGTCAAAACTTGATGGCGGGTTGTTTTGTGCAGGGTAAGTTTGAAAGTACTGTGGCTGGCATGCTAAGGAGTTACAAGCTAGCTTTCTCATACAGAAATAGTGAGAGTGAGACTGTTAGCTCTGATACATTTAAATGAAATGAAAAGGATTTGGTTGACTTTTCTTGTTTTGTAGGAATTTCTTCAGTGAATTCATTTTGAAGGTGAAAGCAGCAATAAAGAGAAGCACGGCAAGGTGAAGAAGCAATCTAGTTTGGAGAGCAGCTGTTTTTTAAAGTCATAGATAAAAAAGGGAGCTCGGGCCAGAGTCTGTGTCTTAGAGCTTAAGGGCAATTACCCTCATTGACATGCATGGTTTTGTTTTCGAAGGATTCAGAGGATTCTGCCCTTGAAACTTCTTCCTTTCCAAAAACAACCATGTGCATATATCCTGTTCACTTTATGGGTAAAAGGTGCCAACGTGCCAGCTGAGTGGTGGGACGCTTAAAGGAGCTCTCCCTCGTTAGAGCTCGTTAAAATCTCTGAGGTCGTTAGAGCCCCGGGGCTCGTTAGGGCCGGTGCGGATGAATGGGGAGGACCAATCGTGGGAGGCGTGGAGGCTGCTGGGAGCGAGCCAAGACAGCCTCTCTCTCTCTCACTGAAGCCTTTGTCAGAGCTGTCAAAGCCTTCTCATCACACTCAGCTGTTCACTGTAAAAACACACTGATCATTATGAACAGGCCAGAGACACAGAATAACAATGAACGTGGCAAATCAATATTCTGTTGTTCATCTCAAAAAGAGTTCTCTGATTAAGCAGGAAAAATCTCTTATGCTCTACATCACTCTTTGATTTCACAAAGATATGTTTGGATTGAACTAGTGCTGTAGTCAAGACCACACTAACCGAGACCAAGACAGCCCCGAGACCAGAGGGCTCCGAGACCGAGACAAGACAAAGACTTTTAGGGATCAAGACCGAATCAAGACCAAGGCAGGGGTGAGACTGAGACATGACCAAGACCATAAATATCAATAAAAAAATCATCAACTTGTGTGCAGCAGGCGTGTTGCTCGCTTAGACCCAAACACTGGGAAGGTTGGGTCGTAACCGGGGGATAAAAAGTTATTTGTTCTTTTAGAAAGAACAGTCTCTTTTCATTCTAAAAACAGTAATGACATGGAAAAATAGCCGATCAGTGGTGGTCTTGACTGGCTTGATTTAAAATCCAGATTCCATCCAGTCAGAGGCCGAGACAAGACCGAGTAAAAATGCTTTGGATTCAGATACAGAGACCTTCAAAAAGTGGTTCCTTATTTCATAACAATCAGTTCTTGTGTCTTCTTTCATGATGGACTGCAGAACGCTGAATGGTTCAGCTGTAGAGAAAATCTGAGAGGAATAATTACAAAAAGCCAATAAGAAACTGCGCCCCCCTCTTCTCATACTGTAGAGCTTACAGCAGCCCTGCAGAGCGTCCTGTCATATAGTTCAATATCTTTAATTTAGTACATCTTTAAATGCTTTACACAGTGGCCAAGGACACAACGTAAAGGTGCCCTCGAGTACGTTCACTGATCACGGTCATATTAACTAATCTAAACAGACTGTACCAGAGTCATAGCATTATTCATAAGCAGGCCCATGTATCGGGCAGTAAGCAAACTGAGTGAGAAAAGCTGATGTCGAACAAAGAAATAGAATTTGTCAAGGGAGGGAAGCCACAAAATGGTTCTTCTCCGAGCACTTTTTACGCCTCAGGTCACACCTACTCCTTCACACCACATTCACACAGTGATAGCAGAGGATGCCATCAGTGTGTGAATGGCCATTGGTATTAACAAATCCATTCATACGCATGCACATGCCGCTGACGCAGAAGCGGGACCAATTTGGGGTCTTGCCCAAAGACACACCGACATGTGGCTGGAGGAGCTGGGGATCGAACCCCCTATACCTTCCAAAGTAGTCTCCACCTCATGACATCAACATTTACTTTAGTTGCCGTTCCTTTTTACATGTTTGATCTGTAATGAGTTCCTTTTCTCCAGTGGTTAAGTTAAGGTTGTAACCTTTGATCTACTGGAAAGTCCTTACTGTTTTTCAAAATAAAAGCAGGGTTGAATTCAAACGGCACGGAAAGTACGCCCAGCTTGAGACAATACAAAAATTGTAAAAGGAATAAAAGGAACTTTAGTCGTATTGGGGGCTGTTCTTATATCCATATGATGAATGTTAACGGTAAATGGACTTGAGCTTGTAGATCGCTTTTTTAAGTCTTCTACTACTCAAAGCTCTTTCACACCGCAGGTCAGACCTACACATTCACACACTGACGGTATAGGCTGCTGAGTAAAGAGACCGTAAGAAGTAACTAATCCATTCATAAACATTTACACAACACTGACAAAGCAGCGAGAGTAATTCAGGGTTAAAGGCTTCCAGTTGAGAGATGACCGACTCTACCACTAAGCCACAGCCGCCCAATAGGCTCTCCATTCAGCTCTATTTAAGGTTTACAGTACCGCTCTGTGTTCTTACAAAGTTACGATATTGGACATTTTCTACTCTACACAGCAGATGGCCACACTGGTTATTAAAGTGGTTTTATCTGACCAAATCAGTTACGAGCTATAAAACCAAAAGAAATAGATGAAAGATGCTTCAATGTCCCGTAAAGTAAACCACAGAGCCAGTTGACATAATTAACTCTGTGGCTTTTTCATCACATTTTTACATTTCTGCAGGTTGCGTGATCTGAAGGACAGGGCCACTAACAAAAAGAAAATTTCCTTCATAAAACAACAAAAATAAGGCCTTTGGGGTTCTAAAAGGTGGAGTTGAGTTATAAATCTCCACAGCCACCTACTAATTCCACTGAAAGACAGCAGACAAACTGAAGAAATTGGCCTCAAACAAAAGTGGAGTCTCATCAACCCTTTGTTAAAACCCTCTTCCCACAGAGACAGAAGGTGTTGACTCTCCAGTGTCACACACCTAACTTAAGGAAAGAACCTCCTTTTATAGAGCAGCCAGGCTGATGAGCACAGGCTGGGTGCAATCAGGACAGGTGCTCTCAATGATAGGCTCGTTAGAAGCACTGGCGGTCACAGGCTACCTCCATCCGTAACAACATGTAACATCTGATACACTTGAACTGATACAAAAACCAGGAAATCAATACAGCGGCTGTGGCTCAGTTGGTAGAGTCAGTTGTCTCTCAACCAGAAGGTCGGGGTTTCCTCCTGCAGCAAACATGTCCTTGTGCAAGACCTTGAATTGCTCTCGCTGCTTAGCCGGTGACGTATGAATGTGTATGAATGGGATTAGTTACTTCTGTTGGTCACTCTACACAGCAGCCTCTACCATTAAGGTGTGAATGTGTAGGTGTGACCTGTGGCGTAAAAGTGCTTTCAGTAGTCCCCATTTACAAAAGCATTAAAAAGTGCTGATAAATTTCAGGTGATTTAATTTGCTCCTGGTCTGACTACTCCCTGCCCCCAACACTGGCTTATTCTGGAGTCAATACCATCACCACATAAGCTCAGATAATGGCATATATTTTCATTTTAGAATTTCTTCTCCCAGTTATGTTTCTTTGGTTTCCTTGCGACTTAAAGTCAGGCCCCTCTCCTCCAGATCTCTGCGTTTTCTTTAAGTGCTGAGGGTCGCTGTCACTTACAATAAGTGGCCTGATGGACGCACCTTCAACGTGCATCGACAGCCCTTTCACACGATTGGAGAAGTGCACTTAATAACGGGGGGAAAAGCCACTAAATGACACATTTTTACCTTTAAAAGCCTCTGTGATTGATGGTTGCTGGGGAACCAAGCGTCCAATGGAAGATCATGTAGTTGACCCCGCCTACGTCCTGTCTTTTAACACTTTGCTGTCTGTTCGGTGTGTAAATCTCTATTCTTTATGAGTCATCCCTGAATATATAAGCTGATATATGGAAGGCTGCGTTGTCCTGAAACAGATATAGAGCTGGATAAGGTCACATTAAAATGTTTGGTTATCACCACTCAGGCTTCCAGAAAAGGCTCAATGTCCTAAACTCTAACCCTAAACTATGATGTCTAAACTAAACAATGTTACCATTGACTTTAAAAAGGAACGTTTAATTGATGCCATTCAGTTTACAACAATCATTCATTTAGTTTTTATATCAATACTACTGAAACAACTAACCAATCAATCTAGCACACCTCACAGGAGGTCAAAGGTCAAAGTGAATACAGAACTGGAGGATCACAAGTTAGTTTTTTGTACTTTTTTGCAAAACCAAGCTTGTGGTTCCCAAACTTTTTGGCCCTGTACCCCCAAAATAACGGTGTTAGAGACTGGTGACCCCCCCTGTCCTTGGAGGTGGTTTAAGTATATAATGTTGTGCACATCTGGGCAAACTTACACACCTGGGCATCCATATATACTGTTATTAAAACAATACAAAAGAACACAGATTGCCAAAAAAAAATGATTGTAAGAAAGGCTAGAAGCAGAAGACAAGAAATGTCTATATACGGATTGGAGCACTGAGTGGACATTAAAACGTTTAATAAACAGACAGAGGTGATGTCTTGGTGCTTTTATGCGTAAAGAACAACTGAATTAGTTTACACATGCTTCATTTCACTGTAAATCTCACTTAACGACCGTGGTTTGGTTTTAAATTGAAAAACTTGTTTGTATATGTTTTCACAATAACGAAAAAATATGCCATTTTAAATCATTCTAAATATCTATGTGTGTTTTTGGAAGGCATACCTGGATCCCCCTGTCCGTGTCTCGTGACCCCCCCATTGGGTTCGACCCCCACTTTGGGTACAACTGCTCTAGAGTTCACACTGACTGGGGAAAGAAATCTGTGATCTCATAATGTGCATGCAACCTTTTTATTTATTTAACTATGCCTGATTACAGTAATGCGTACCATAACCATCCCACAGAAAAGTAGCTGTTGATGTCATTGCATTGTGCAATTGGTTTTGAAGTCGGGTTGAATTTCAGCTCCATCATGCATCGTTTGTCGTGCAGGGTACACGGGGGGGAACACAGAGGTAGATCATCGCTCAATCATCACAAGTCAGAAATGTTGGTTGTACGACTGCATACTTTTACACAGTGACAGCAGATCCACAAGCTGATTCACAGATTCTCCCCTGATTGCACCTGCAGTAAATGGCACACAGCATCTGAAAGCAGCATGGCAACACGCTGCGTGATGGCTGCAGAAAATAAGGAAGCCAGGATGGTCGAGCTGTGGAACCAGCAGGCAATCAGTCTCTTTCCAAATTTGACAAAATGTACTGTCCTCGTCTTCCCAGTCACCTGGGAATCCATATATGCCGGCACAGTGTAGCTGACGGACTCAGAGCGGAGAGGGAGCAAGGAGGAGCAGTTCATGAAAACAGACACTTTTTTATGACTTTATCTATTGTGAACGTACAAAAGTAGATACATAGATTAAATATACGAACCCCAAAAAGGGCAGAATATGGGCTCTTTAATCTCTGACCCCAAAGTCTGTCTGTGGGAGTTTACAAATTAAACTTGACAATCGTCAATGCTCCAGTGTGACCATACGCTTTGTGAGCTTTGGTTGTGCTCCTTAAACTCATACAGTTTGAATTGTCATTCAACCACAACATTTATAACCTACTTCAGTGTATACCCAGCCTGATGTCTCTATATGACTGACAAAAACAAACATGACCATCAAGGTTTTAACAGTAACTGCTGAAATAGTCTTTATTGACATTTTCCCCTGCAAAGATTCACACTTTATACGTTTGACAGTTAAAAAAGAAAAAGCAGAGGACATCAAGATCAGTAAAGAGAACTTATGTGCTGCTTTGTCCAAAAGAGTCGCCAAGATGCACACAAAAGTCCCTCAACGTTAATTATAAGTTACATAATAATAATACATTTATTTATAAAGCGCTTTAAATCAAAGTGCTGTACAAAGCAATACAGTTTGAAAAAACATTCCAAAAACTAAAAAACAATTAAAAACACACTTAGACTCTCAGGAAAAATGTACAGAGAAATGATGACTCATACACAACAGTAAATAGATGGATGTTTAACCTCAACAGAGCAAGCATTAAAGCAATATAAGTTACACATAAAGTCACAAAACAACTTTGTTACAGTTTCAAGACAGATTTTAAGTCAGTGTATCACGTGACCACAAACACTTTCAGATGCTCAGATCGATAAATAGATACTTTATTGATCCCAAAGAGTCAAAGATGTTTTGTTTCTGTGTCTGAAACGAATGGTGCCATCCTCTCCTCTTCATCTCTCATCTTCTCTTCCTGCTGTGATACTCGAGAACATGAGATTGAACATCTGATCATGTACGTACATTAATGACCCTGTCTGACATATTACATGACATCAGAGTGTATTGCTTTTGCAGACATCCTGCTGGGCAGATGTTTCACTGATAGAGCGTCTATGATCTGTGGCCTCGCAGCACAGAGACACAACAACACACAGATGGTTTCCTCTTTCCCCCTCATCACAACATTTAGCCTGGAATTAGATGCTGCTCTTCATCAATTATGCAGCGAGGCTGACTCCGTCTCCTCATCTGCATGTTGAAACAAAGTACCAGCTGACGTGCTGGGAGAAGAGTTAAACTCAGCAGCACGGTCGAGGATGTTGTGTCTAATCTTCTTCATGATGCTTCATTTTGTCACGTGGAATGAAAGTATGAAGCCATTGATCATTGGAGCAGATATTGAATAAATTCTGCTCAATTTAGCTCATCTTTCTGTTGCCCACATCCTCCAACTGAAACAACAAGATAGCACATGACCATTACAAATAACCAGTATGAAAGCTTTTTAATCCATGACCTATGTTTTTATGGTTCAGTTATTTTTAACAAATGAAACTACTTTTCTGAGGAATTTTCTGAAAATGTGGTCAGGATCAGAAGAAACCAGCTTGTACTTCAAATCCTACTAAATCACTTCCTCAGGATGGATGATGGATGGATAGAGTGATGGACGGACGGATGGATGGATGGATGGACATATGGATGGATGGATGGAAGTATGGATGGATGGACATGTGGATGGATGGATGGATGGACATGTGGATGGATGGATGGATGGATGGATGGATGGAAGTATGGATGGACATATGGATGGATGGATGGAAGTATGGATGGACATATGGATGGATGGATGGATGGATGGATGGACATATGGATGGATGGATGGAAGTATGGATGGACATATGGATGGATGGATGGATGGACATATGGATGGATGGATGGATGGATGGATGGAAGTATGGATGGACATATGGATGGATGGATGGACATATGGATGGATGGATGGAAGTATGGATGGACATATGGATGGATGGATTGATGGATGGATGGATGGATGGATAGATGGATGGATGGATGGATAGATGGATGGATAGATAGATGGATGGATAGATGGATGGATAGATAGATAGATGATGGATGAATGGATAGATTGATTGATGGATGGCTGGATAGATGGATGGATTGATGGATGGATTGATGGATGGATTGATTGATGGATGGATGGATGGATGGATGGATGGATGGATGGATGGATGGATTGATGGATGAATGGATAGATAGATGGATAGATGGATGAATGTATGGATGGATAGAGAAAGGATGAATGGACTTATGGATAGCTGGATGTAGGATGGATGAACTGACAGACAGATGATGGAGGATGTATGTTTGGATGTAGAATGGATGTAGGAACGATGGATGGACTGACGATGGAGGATGGGCGTATGGGTGGATGGATGGATGATGGAGGATGGATTGATGGATGTTGGACGGATAGATGAATGGACAGACGGACGGATAATGTAAAACGGAAGTATGGATGGATGGATGGATGATGAAGGATGGACATATGGATGGATGGATGGACCGGTGGACGGATGTTGATGTATGTATGGCTGAACAGAGGGATGAATGATGGAGGATGGATGGATAGATGAACTGACAGACGGATGATGGTGGATGTATGTATGTTTGGATGTAGAATGGATGTAAAGAAGGACTGATGATGGACGTATGGATGTAGAATAGATGTATGTATGGATGTAGGGATTGAACGGATGATGGAGGTGTGACTGAATACTTTTGTTATTTTTACAGCAAAATTAGCTTCTTTTGCAACCCTGTTTGTTTCATTTAGACAAAGTCAGAAGGTCAGATTAAATTAAGTAAAAATGTAGTTTATTGGTGCAACATTATTTAACCATCTCCAGATACAAGTCTGTATTCAGAGCCAGTCTGTATGCAAAGTGAATATGACCTACTGTGATGCTGCAGCTGACTAAAAGACAGAAAACAGACAGTCATATTCTTCCTGTGTGAAGTGGAGACAGATAATATGGGATATACATCCATCCCTAAAGTTGATAAAAAAAATGAGTTTGATCCCCTTTTTGAAAACTCACAGCCAGTCAATTATGCATATGAATTAGCCCCTTTTGTTAGCTCCTTGCATTTCTCTTTTAACGTGTGAAGTGGCTCGATTATACAACAAAAAAAAATCGGGCTAATCCTCACATCCCTCTTCTGCCTGCCTCCACCCGCTCATTCTCTCGCTCTCTCTCTCTCCCTCTGTCTCTCTTGCTGGATTTCCTCTGTTTTTCTGTCTTGCTGTGGGGGGAAACAAAGGGAACAAAAGAGCGAGAGGAGACAGTAAGCTTCTCATCCACTGTAGTGAGTGCGGGGAGTGCAGCTCTCAATGGAGTGCTGGGCAGACTGGGTGGACTGGTGCTATACTCTGAGAACTAGGACAGAGGGGCTGTTGACAGCGACCACAAGTCCAGAGTCAGGAACCAGATGAAACTGAGGAAAACAAAGGAGGAGTGTAGAAAACAGAAAGGAGAAGAGTCAATAAATGATGAGGAATTATTAATGGAGGGGCGGAGAAAGATCATTGGGCTCAAGCCCAGATTACCCCCATATCCTTTACATTCATAGGCTACTAAAATACAAAAGGTTTGAAGGTGATGGATACAATCTACATTAGAATTTGCAACCCTTTTTTCTCCACCAAACACATCCTTAAATCTGCAGAGAATAAAATATAAAACACAAACAAATCATGTCTCATCGATGTATTAAGATGATTTTAAAGAGTAATCCACAGAATTGTTTTCTTGGTGTGACATATAGCCTCGTGGTTATGTCGTGTATGATTTGCAGAGGCAACATTTTCAATAGAGAAAAAAAACATATGACGTATTTTTGTAGGCCAACCCTGAAGTAACATCTCCATGGGGGTCCAATGAGAATCCTCCTCTGGGATGTTTTCATTGGATTTTGGATCATTACAGAAAATAATCTGTGTGTTAAACACACGTTTCTGAAGCGTAGGCGTTTTGTTCAGCAGGATCATCTTCACAGATGAACGCCATTTTTATGATGTTTGAAGCGTTAATGCGGCTGACAGAAGTAAAAAGCTAACGTTATGCTACAAGCTAACTACACCACGGTGGGATGATTGTGACGTCACTAGCGTTATGCTTCAGACGATCTCCGATAAACTAATCCACGTAGTTTAATAAATAGTTTACTAACATAATATTCACCTTAACCTAAAGATTAAACCTACAGGAGACATCTCCGACTAGTGAGAGAGTTCCCGCCCTCTGTGTCCGGCGTGATGACCTTTAATGTCCCCGACAACCACTGTAGTCACATTTAGCCGCTTGTTAGCAACCGCCTTTTTAAAGACGAGTAAAAACTTCAAACTTCACAAGTGGAGGTATTACCTAACGTAGTTTATGTGCTCTAACAAAACACCAACATCTCTTCAGCTTGTGTTAACCACAGACCTTATTTCAGGCGTCTAACCACAAACACATTCAAAATCCCCGTTGACTTTTAGACGTTAGACCCCATGGAGCTAACATGCTAACTTACTATATGGCGACTATCTTTGTTTGACTTCAAAACGGTTCTTCAGAAACCTATGGGTGATGTCACTCAGTCGGTCTGACACTGTTCATGTCGTCTGCTCTCTCTTTGCTGCCTCTGATTCTCCTCAAAGCTCTTCTTGAGTGAATGATGCGTTCATGTCACGCTCATGTCATGCATTTTTAGATGAATATGTGAATTTGAGATTATTTGTGTAAGTGGACTTGCACAACTTTCTCAGGCTTTTTTCAATGATTTGCATGATTGTTGCCATTATCCAGAAACATGTTCATGAATTCTGCTAGTTGGGGGGGACACATGAGGTTGGAGCTTGTTAACATTTTTATTCATCAGAGAGAGGCAAGAAGAGAGGAGTGACTGAATATAGGTCGGGGTAAAAGAAGGGTGGAGGAAGGGAAATAAAAATCTATATATCATGGTCTTTCTGGGAATGTCGGGGACTGTCAGTGAAAGGAAGGAAGAACAGAGAGGGGGGGAGTCTTACTGTAAACGGTTTAAAGGGTCAGGATTGAAGATACAGTCAGACAGGACGGGAAGAACCTGCCAACCGTCTTGTAAGCGTAATTATTGTCCCAGTCAGTCCAAATGACTTCAGCATGCCTGCCTCTAAAAATAGCTCAAGTTTCAACAGATGCATTTCATTTCACTTTCTTTTTTGAGCGACACAAATCTCAGTTTGATATTTCTCGTCACTGCGTCGCTTCTATCCAGATGTCTACTCTGAGCTGCCTGTCGAGCTGAGTGTTGTTCTTCAGTAAAAATGAATCAATGGGGGGGAGGGGGGGGAAGCAGCACCCCCCACAGCTTGTCACTTTCAGAGAGGTTTCATCCGAACTACAGGAAGAAGGAAGGAAGGGAGGGATGGTGTAAAGGAAGAAGGAAAGGAGACATTTCAAGGTGCAAAAGTTTGGAATTTCCCTCATTTTAGCCCCAAAAACAAAGAACAAAACAGCTTAGGACTGAAGCTTTAGAGTTTGTGTGTGTGTGTGTGTGTGTGTGTGTGTGTGTGTGTGTGTGTGTGTGTGTGTGTGTGTGTGTGTGTGTGTGTGTGTGTGTGTGTGTGTGTGTGTGTGTGTGTGTGTGTGTGTGTGTGTGTGTGTGTGTGTGTGTGTGTGTGTGATCATATGTCTGTGTGCGTTAGGGGCAGTCATGCATGCCCTGCTGATGGTTTTCAGTGACACAAGAAGTGGTGATGTAATTGTACACAAACCAAAAGCTTTTTCACACACTCACTGTCTCCTTCTCCGTCTCTCACGAGCTGACGTCTTTTTGCCCCTCGGCCAGAGCGATGTTCCAACTCCCACAATCATATGAGCGCAGCGCAGGGGTTATGGTCGCGCTCGTTAGGCTTTGTGGTTGAGACAAACACACACACACAGAATCATACACAGAGACAAACACATATTCACACGCTCTCTGGATGAGAGCTTTGCCAACTCCTTTAATGTCATTTGAACAGTTTAAAATTATTTTCCAGTTACAGTTTTTACATTTATAAAACACCAGAGATGAATGTTTATGACATTCATGATAAGTTAACAGTTTTTCGGGAGCGGCTGTGGATCAGTGGTGGTCATCTTTCAATCAGTAGGTAGGGGGGTTTGATCCCCAGCTCCTGCAGCTGAATGTCTTTGGGAAAGACACTTAACCCCAAGTTGCTCCCACTGCTTCGTCTGCAGTGTATGAATGGATTAGCTGAAACACTTGACAGAGCAGCCTTTGGATTAACGGTGTGAGTGTGTAGGTGTGACCTGTGTAGGTGTGACCTGTGTAGGTGTGACCTGTGTAGGTGTGACCTGTGTAGGTGTGACCTGTGTAGGTGTGACCTGTGGTGTCAAATCTTTTGAGTAGTCAGAATACAAGCCCAAGACATTTAGGGATCAAGACCGAGTCAAGACCAAGACCATAAATGTCACTGAAAAATCATCAACTTGTGTGCAGTGGGGCGTGTCACTCACTTAGACCAGAACACTGAGAAGGTTGTGACCGTAACCCGGTGATAAAAATCTAATTTTAAATTCATTAAAGTTATTTTAGAAAGAGGCGTTTTCCTTCTAATCTCAATAACGAAGTTCAAATAGATTATCAGTGGTGGTCTTAATTTAAAATCCGGAGTCTGAGACCGAGACAAGACCGAGTAAAAATGATTTCCATTCCAATACCGAGACTTTCAAAGAGTGGTCTCGAGTCCGGTTTCGAGTACTACTACACTTCTTTTTTTACCCTTTTAATAATCTTTGAGAAGACCCTTCGTTCACTTGCATTTTTCTGAGTTTTGCTTCGTCACTGTGCATCGAGCAACAGAGGAGCAGCAGCATGCAGGATCAGGAGAGTCCACAGAGGAGTGCTCCTCTTTAAGACATTCAATTATAAAAGGTTAATACTCTTAATAAAGCAGTTTCACACTCAGGACTTAATGTAGGTACCTCACAGCTTTGTGGGATGTGAGTCCAGCTTCATCTAACTTCCTGTGATCACAATCCTTTATCTGATCTGATGATGTCTTCAAAAACCAACATGGCACGGTTTGATTAGGTTACAGGGTCATCATCTGGACTCTGCCAGTCGGGATGCTAACTCTGATGAGATGTGCTTCAGGTAAAACATGAGACTCACCTTATCTAAAGGGAGTTTAGTTTGGTGCTGGACTGAGCAGAGAGGAACAAATGCTCAAAGCTTTCACCGGATGAATCTGATTGGATTAAAAACGGATCGGGTTGGGTTCAGCCCATAATCTGTACGAGGGTCTTTCTATAGAGGGTTTATGTCAGGATGTCATTTCTGGGGTTTCCCTGAGTTCCAATAATGTAATCTCTGAATAACAGCTTGTTTTAAATTTTTATATAAAGTATGTACCATTAAAACTCATATGTGCTTTTCAGACATGCTCAAAAATTGTAAACATTTCTTACGTTTTTTTCTAGATGAGCTGCATGTGTGAACGTAAAACACAGATTTTTGTCTGAATTTTTCCTACATGACCCCTAAGTAAAATTTCTAAATCGGGGTTGGGATGATGCGTGAAGGAATCACAGTGGGAAATATTAAATGGTGAACTTGATGGCATTTACTGTAGGCCTATATACTGCGACCTGTGCATGAACGGTGCAATTGAAACTGCTTCATTAAGGTTTCTGTTTAGCAGTAAGTTTCTTTTTCTCCATTGCTAAAAACTTTGGACTTTGCTGCTTCGTCTGCCATTTCAGCGTTTTCTTTTTTACATCATCTCATTCCTCTTGAGACCAACCGTCATGTGCATGTGTAAACAAGAACTCAGGAAGAATTGAGGGGGGGGGCAGCCTGCTTGAAATGTTTCACACATTTCCAAGAGAGAAAATAAATACAGGTTCCAGGGATGTGCATTAAAAAAATCCATCCTGCAATATATCATCATGTGCTCCTTGCAAATATCGAAGCAGATGTTGAATCGATCTGGCTGCAAAGCTGTGATGACCCTTTTGAAAGACCATCGACCTATGGTGCAGTTCACAATAAAACCTTCTCCATAGCTCTTGGATTAAAATGTATTTCTCGGATCTCTGAGGATCTGATTTGAAGTGTTTGTAGGATCCGTAATACGCCTCTGCTGTTATTCTCAACAACAAAGAACATCTGTTGTAGCGAATTCTGTGTAGGTCATTATCCAAAATCACAATATGTATCGTATCGTGGGGTTGTGGGAAATACCCAGCGCTAATGGGTTCATGGTTTTAGTTTATCCAAAATGTTTAAATGTTCAAGGGTGAGGACAGGTTTTGTTGCACTGCTTGAATTCTAGTTTCAACCAGTTATAATCAGATATCCCTTCCCTCTTTGTGTCACTCTTTATGTGTTTCCACTAAATACCTTACACAGTAACACCGCTCTAATCCTCATGCTCTCTCTTCACATATAAACAAGAAAAGTAAAACATGTAGGTGCAGTGATTTGTTAGATTTATGATGTTCACTCTCAAACCTCCTCTCTTCCTCCTCACATTACAGTGAGTTCAGCAGGTGATTAGTTTAGTTTGCACAAAGTTTAAAATGTTTTGGGTAGTCGTCCACGTCTTTGAACCTTGAGGTACCTCCCAGGAGCATGCTAACACACACACACACACACACACACACACACACACACACACACACACACACACACACACTCAATCATGCCTTGGTCACTTTCCACCATCGTCTTTAATGGATTGAAATGTTTGAAATATGTTAATGAGATGCCAGGCTGCTCATCTCTTTGTGCGTGTGTGTGTGTGTGTGTGTGTGTGTGTGTGTGTGTGTGTGTGTGTGTGTGTGTGTGTGTGTGTGTGTGTGTGTGTATACAAGGCGGAGGGTTGCACGTTATCTCCCATCCACACTACTTAAGCTGCATGGGGCACTTCAAACAGCCTGCAACGGGAGGGAGTAGGGTGTGTGTGTGTGTGTGTGTGTGTGTGTGTGTGTGTGTGTGTGTGTGTGTGTGTGTGGCAGAGGGGGTAGCTTTCCGTACCAAGGGGAAATGGGACTGTGATTTCAGACCAAATTAAACCACATCAAACAGACCAGATCAAAGAGTGCACAGCCCTCGCTGTCTGTGCCAGTCTGACATCACGACAGGATGCCCCACCCCACTGCGCACACACGCACACACACACACACGCACACGCACACGCACACGCACACGCACGCGCACACGCACACGCACACACACACACACACACACACATTTCCTTCTTTCGAGCCCCTCTTTTGCCTCATTTTTTAAAATTCTCTCTTTTCCTTAAGTTTCTTTTTGCATCCTAAGAGTTTCATATCAACTTTCTATTCCTGTTAAATATATAAGGGCCTCATAGGGTTATAAAAACATCCACCCGCCCTGAATAAACACCATTTTCAAGTGCTTAACAGGGTTATAGGTTAACCTGGATCAAGTGTAATGTAATAAGTGTGAGGCTGTGTGTGTGTGTGTGTGTGTGTGTGTGTGTGTGTGTGTGTGTGTGTGTGTGTGTGTGTGTGTGTGCAGGGGGAGGATGGGGGAGCAGCATCCATTAGAGACACACATCTGAATTGTGATCCTGTGTGCTCCAGTCGAACCCTTTGATGCTGCGTGATGCCAGTGGCTGTCAAGAGCTCTGTATGCACAGTATGTGTGACTGTATATGTGTGTGTGTGTGTGTGTGTGTGTGTGTGTGTGTGTGTGTGTGTGTGTGTGTGTGTGTGTGTGTGTGCGTCCATAGAGATAGCTGCATAAGGAGAAAATGATGGGTGGCTGCTGCTTTTGGGGGGGATAAAGGAAAAGGTTGAAAAAGGGTGAAAAAGGGAGGGTGAGGTGTTGGGAGGAGGGAGTGCAGTGATGGGGATGTGTGTGTGTGTGTGTGTGTGTGTGTGTGTGTGTGTGTGTGTGTGTGTGTGTGGGGCTTTGTAGACGGAGAACAGGGAGGTGGTGTGGGGTAAGAGGTTGATTAAGGTGAAAGAGGAACAAAGAGGAACAAAGAGGAACAAAGAGTGTGATATGGAGCGCTGTGTTTACTGTACAAAGAAGTAGGAGAAGAAACAGGGATACTATTTTCTCATTTATACGTTTTATATTTAATAACTGTTCAGTGAAATTCATTCTCTAAATATCGAACAAACGGGTCTGCAGGGGCGGCGGGTCTGAATTGTCTTGTAGCCCTTCAGCCCACATGCCTCCTGACTTCTGAACAATGAGACTGGACCCTTACAGAATATAGAGGTGCTCAGATTCTTGAGAAAAAAATTACTGTGATCCTGATGCTAATCCTGTTAGCTGGTTTATGGCAATTTCCATTCTGTTTTAGCATCAAGCTAACACACTACTCGGTGCACCTGCTGGAGAATAATGCACGACTGACTTCCCTTCATTAACGTGTTGTTGTTGTTGTTGTTGTGTGTTTCTTCTCAGTGCTCCTATCCTGTGTGGGAGGACTTCAGCGCCAAGGCCACCAAGCTGCATTCCCAGCTCCGGTAAGTTTCTTTAACAAATACACCAAATATAAAACATATTAACAGTTTGTCAAATACTGGGAAAAAACTCACTCAAGAATATTTAAAGCTGTATTGGATAAAATAAAAGTCTGTACATGCAGTTATTTCATGGGTTATTGATTTTTTTCTAATCCATGCTTGCAAGCTGCCTACTTTCCAGCAGACTCTTTTGAGCACATTTACAGACTTCTTTAATATTTCATATAAAAGTATGATATTCCCCTTAGTTTTGTTGCCTTAGGATCGTGTCTTGTACCTACATCCGCTTTGCTCCGTGTCTTATCGGGAAATATGCAATCTGAAATAAAAAACATGCAGTAAAAAGTAACTGAGCACTGTCAGTCATACTGCTGGACGTGCAGCGCTTTTCTTATCAGCGCACAAACGCACAGATAAAACACTAGGTGGACACAGGGCCTTACTGTTTTCCCTGTATCCGTGGACAGTGAGTAGTTACCAAGCGGCAACCTCAAGTGTCAACAAATGAATCCAAAGTTTAGAAGCAAATAACTGCAGTTCCTGAGTGATGTCACAAATCTGTTCTTGCAGGGGATTTTGGAGTCCCATCGATGGCGGTCTCCATGCTGGAAAGGCTGTCTCACCCTAACTTTCAGTCAAACTAACGAGATGGAGCTGAGGCGGGTTTTAAGCCTGTTGACAAATGTGTGTATGTGACTTCTGGTGCTTCTGCAGCCAGCCCTTAAGAGGACACTCACTGAACTGCAGGATTTTGAACTTCCGCATTGGCTTCATTTTTCAACACAGGAGGTTGTGTCCTCACGAGAGACCACAGCTGAAAGACTTTCTTTTTTCAAAGATTTATTTTCAGGCTTTTTATGCCTTTATTGTAGAGATAGAGTTGGAGATCAGAAAGAAAGCAGGGAATGACATGCGGGAAAGTACCAACAGGTCAAATTTGAATTGAGGACGCTTGCTTGGAGGACTACAGGGGGACATGAGCCCTAACCACTCTGCCACTGCCGCCCATAAATTTAGGCCTTTCTTATTCCATCTGTAGGTGGATTTATGACCTTCTGACAGGCAGACTTCAGTCATTAACGACAAATACTTATCCCATGTTGTCCTTAAGGCTGGAGCTCCTTTAGGCTGATGTTTCAGTCAATTCACATGTTTGTGTTTGCCAAACACCACGACTTCATCATTGTGAAGTTTGCACAGGACACTAAGGTGATAGGTCTGATTACTAACAATGACGAGGTTGCCTTGGCCTTGACAACAACCTATCCCTTAAAGAGCCCATATTCTGCCCTTTTTGGGGTTCATATATTTAATCTATGTACCTACTAAAGTATGTTCACAATAGCTAAAGTTTTTAAAAAGTGTCTGTTTTCATGTCCTGCCGCTCCATGCACCGGCTCGCTTCTGACTCTCTCTCTAAGGCTCTGTAGTGCCCACGTTCAGAGTCCCCACGTGTGCCAAGTCTGATCTGATTGGTCGGCCTGTCGGCTCTGTCGTTATTGGTCAGCCGCTCAGCACGGTTCCTGGAAATGTCCCGCCTCTTTTACCATATTGGGAATGCAGCCACTTTGGCTCCGAGGGGAGCATAAACATTAGCACCTTAGCACTACTGTGCTACCGCAGGCTACGGCATATCGTGGGCGTGCTACAGAAGTTAATGGGCGTGCAACATGAGCTGCTGGGCCACAACGAGCCAATGGGCTTAGATCAGTGATATCACACTGACAATGACGTCGAACTGACACATTTTTATCGAGGGGTGCTAGAACCGAGCGTTACATGCGGCTAATGCTACAGCTAACAGGAGGACGTAGGAGAAGCCGCGTTTCAGCTGACTTTGAATTATTGCGCATAGATGTGACTAAACATGCACAGGACACTTAGAAAACACACTAAAGAGCATATAAAACCAGAAAAAGCAGAATATGGGACCTTTAAAATTGCTAAAATAAAGGAGCTTCTACAGTAATATATTTCAGGAAATCTAAACCTGCCATCTTCTTTACTACTACTAACTACCAAGGTGGGAAACAAAGGTGTCACATGTACCACCATAAACCTCAAAATACAAACCAGAGTGAAGCAGGTGCTCATTAAATGAAGCCTGATCATAAGATGCTTATCTAACTGAATGACTGTTTCCTCTCTCTGTAGAACCACTGTGCTGGCTGCTGTGGCCTTCCTGGATGCCTTTCAGAAGGTGGCAGACATGGCCACCAACACTAGAGGTAAGGTAACACCTGTGTGTGTGTGTGTGTGTGTGTGTGTGTGTGTGTAAGCTCAGAAAATATACACAGCCGCTGGTCTGGTTCTGTTCTTCAGAAGCAGCTTTCACACGGCCGCGCTGTCAGGAATGTGGCTGAGATATCATCGAGCAGTCGACTGAATTCTCCTCGACCTGATGAAAGTGTTTCCAGCAGCCTCCAGATACACTCTGTTCACCGTCTTCAAAGCAGGACGCACTGCACTGTTTATACAGACAAACATTTAGATTTATGTTGAAGAGGTCAACAGGAGGTATCTCTTTGGAGTCCTTAATGCAGGAGATCAGTGAGGAGTCCAGATGTGCTGCAAACAAACATGAGCTGTTAGATGTTAGTGTGTCAATGTGTCAATGTCTGAATTCTCTTTGTTAAAGGAACAATGTGCAACATTTTCAACATAAAACAGCAGAAATCCAGTCTGTCCTGTGTAAATGTGTCTCTGAGTCCTGACTGTCTACAATGAGGGAGAAGCTCGAGTCCCGCTGGCTGTGTTGTTGTCAGAGCCGCGTTTACATGGACGGGACGGCCGGCTCCTCCCCTTGTGTATAAAAGCTGTTTTAGTCAAGAACTAGAGAGAAGAAGAAGAACATACTCACTGATTATTTGGATGTTAGTAAGAGTTTTTAGATCACGCTCATTCTGTGTCAGTTTACATGAAATGTGAAGCTACGAGCTAACTACAGAGCGCTAACATTAGCATGCTAACACAACAATGCAGGACACAGGTGATGGAGGGGGGTTGGAGTTGTGTTGCTGGAGGAGACTATACACACTCCTTTCCTTTTGATTCAACAGTAACATAAGGGTTCATGTGGACACTGTTTCATGTATGATAAAATAGTAGCCGTGTGACCCGGCTGAGTCAGGTCGATGTGTAGTTTTTGTAATAAACGACGAGCAATGATGAAAACTCAGAGTGTGATTGTTGTGTGCTAGACACTCAGAGTGTCTATCTCGCCGGGATAGAGGATAATAAATAATACTAAAGATGAACCTTAAGCATCCTTTTTTTTTTTTGCACAAAAGTCCAC